>NC_052620.1:10944174-11138628 GCF_016545825.1 Eucalyptus grandis
AAAATATGTTTATGGACTATTTTAATTAGTGGAATTTCTAAAAGAAAGATATTAAAATTTGGCACATACTAACCATGTATCCACACACGATTATTTGATCAGAGTATTTTCCTTTGTGGTGATTTATCAGCTTAAGTGAGCCAAGATCGTTTTCTCGGCTTGAGTGAGCACGATCTATATATACATCAGCCTATGATCATTTTACCAACTTGAGTGAGCACGATCTATATATATTTATCAACTTGGAGCGAGCTATATATATATATATTATATATCAGCTTGGTGAACTATGACCATATATTGCAAGCATTTGTGAGTAGTGATGGTATCGGAGGATTGATATATATTCAATTGATAGATAGTAATGTTGGTTTGGAATTGAGCTAATTGACTAGTTGATCGATGGTTCGATTTGAATTGAGTGGATTGGTTAAGATCATGAACTATGCGACTTGGGAAGAAGGCACGTCGCGAGGTAAGTCCGCTATCTTGTATGTGTATAAATAGCTTTTAGGTGTATTTCCTTCCTAGTTGGAGTTTAGGAGGTAAACTTGTTGAGACATCGTCTCACCCCATCGTGGACTAACATTTACAGGTCCTTAGATGGTTGTTCCTCTTGAGCGTTTTGGCGCGGTCGAAGAAGGTCACCGAGCAGTCTCTTAGATTCCCCCTTGGGGCCAAGGAGATTAGGTCTACAAACTCGTGAGATCCATTATCCGGGATGATGCGGGTCTATCTAGGAGTACCAGATCAATTTAGATCGTGGTATCGTTACGAGCGAGATGGACCTAGAGGTCCCTTTGGAATCTAAGATTCTTATGTCGGTGCTAGAGATCATTTTGGCAAGTGTACGATTGACTCTCCTAGTGGTTCGGTGGTAGACCCGAGTTCCACTGAAGCTGAGAGACCCTCGAGCCTTCGGTTGAAGATTGAGCAGCAAGGACTAGTAGTTCTTTCATGTTTGGTAGGCGTGTGAATATAAAGTGTGTTCTGATTTTCAAAATGTAATTACCCCTTTTCTATCCCATCTTCGTGTTGTCATGGGATTTATTTATTCTGCATGTACATTAAAATAAATGGGCCGGTGACGTGTTATGGGATGTCGCAATTTAATCGACCACCGAGGATGGGCACGCATTCAAGGATCGAGGTGTGACATAGCTCATTGCCCATTCTATACCCTTTAAAAAAAATTGAATTGGTATAGATGTCAAAGGTTTAATAACTTTATACTAATCACTTCATATATGGACACTCGTAATGCTACTTTTTCTCACATAGAGGTTATGAATTACAAAAATAGTAATCTTGTATTGCCTAATTAATTAAAGAAGGGTAATCTTGTTATCAATCCTCCCTAGAAAAAGACTTCATAGAACCTCGAAGCAATAGCATGGCGACTATGAAGCTCTATGATATCATGCTCTCATATAGATGTAGAGTAGCTCATTGCCATTTTATACCCTTTTTTAAGAAAAATTGAATTGGCATAGAAGTAAAAGGTTTAACAACTTTCTACTAATTACTCCATATATGGACACTCGTAATGCTGTTTTTCTCACATAGAGGTTATGAATTACAAACATAGTAATCTTGTATTGCCCAATTAATTAAGAAGGGTAATCTTGTGATAACCCTCCCAAGAAAAAGAATCCAAACCTTGAAACAATAGCATGGCGGGCTATCAAGCTCTATGATATCATGCTACCATATGGATGTAGAGTAGCTCATTGCCCATTTTATACCCTTTTAAAAATAAAAAATTGAATTGGTATAGATGTCAAAAGTTTAATAACTTTCTACTAATCACTCCATATATGGACACTCGTAATGCTGTTTTTTTCTCACATAGAGGTTATGAATTACAAATATAGTAATCTTGTATTGCCCAATTAATTAAAGAAGGGTAATCTTGTGATCAACCCTTTCAAGAAAAAAGAATTCATTGAACCTCAAAACAATAGCATGGCGGCTATCAAGCTCTATGATATCATGCTACCATATGGATGTAAGAGTAGCTCATTGCCCATTTTATACCCCTGTTTTCTTCATATGATAAAAGTCAACGTAAAGTATTTTGGACTAGTTCCTCATCAATTACAATTACTTAAATTCATAGCACCATCAAAATTAAATTTTCTTGTTTGTTTGCTAAGTTAACTATTTTATTTCTCAAGAATTTAAATAATCACTTAAATGAAACAAAATCGTTATCTTCCATCTATTTTCCCACTTTCCATGTACCATTTTTCTAGTAAAGGATAACCTCAACAAGAAAAATTATTTCAATGATAAGACGATTACACCCTTCCAGAATCATCCAATGACACTCCGTCCCATCATGAAGATAAGAACCCCCACCTTTTAGCTCTCTCTCTCTCCAGATACAGCAAAGTCACGTCAGAGACCGATCAAGTTCACCGGAAAACACCACGCCCGCTGTGAAAAAACCCTCCAAGATGGCAGAGATGAGCAGAGTCTTGGTGATCGGAGGTGCCGGATACATCGGAAGTTCATCGTGAAAGCATGTGCAAAGTCTGGTCACCCTACCTTTGTTCTCGAGACGAAGTCCACACTCTCCAACCCCGCCAACGCCGAAATCATCAAAGGTTTCAAGAGCTTAGGCGTGAACCTAGTCCATGTGAGTAGTTATTCCCGTGTGATTCCGTTAGTTTCCCATGTTCGGTGCTGCTTTGAGGAATTGAAGCATCCCTTGCCATTTGATCTTGCTTGGAATTCCGAGAAATGTCTTTAATTTTTGGGAGAACCCGGGGACACAATTCACCACAGCCAAACGCAATCTATGATCAATTTCTCCCCTGATACTAAATCAACTTAAAATCTCTTAGCCCCAGGAACAATCAGCAATGTATAGCCTCACAATATGCATAATAAGTAGACAAAGCAAATAACGACAAAGGATTTAACGTGGAAGGCCAATGCGGGAAAAACCACATACCGCCCAAAAACATCCACTAATCACCAAGAATAGCAGGATCACAAAGTATTATTCTCTAGTCACACACTAGAGACTCAACATCAGCATTACAATTATCTTTTTCTTACCACATAGGTAGACAAACAAGTTGGGAGTAAGAAAACCTTAACCACAACTGGAGAATTCGGGATGGTTCTCAACAAAAAAACCATCAACTTGTAAGCCTCGGTCTCATGAACAACATACTGAAATTTGAGCCGATTCCATCAATATTTGGCCTTGAATCAAAGCCGCAAAGTTGCAGCCCTCTTTTCTTCTCTTCTCCCTTGCTTGCAGTTTTCTGTTTCTCTCTCCTCTCTTTTCTTTTTTGATGGATGCACACCTCCACGCACGACACTCCACTTCTTTATATTTTGTTTTGTTTTCTTTTTTATTTAATGCTGGTTGGGCCTCACATGAAGGTGGACCCAGCCAAAATTTAATCAATAGTATCGGAGTCAATTTTCATCTTAATCTTTCACAATATCGAGTTGATGGAGTCACGTTACAATTCAGCGTGCTTTTTCTCTTCTCTGATATTTCGGCCTCGTAAGTTGGCGAAACCAGAAACAATCTCCCTCTCGTTTTTCACACTAATTGACGAATCTCCTCAGCTTCGCATGCTGAGACGAACGAGTGCATTTTTAGACGAGTCTTATGAAAATTTCCATATGTTTCGTACTGTGTAGATGAATTTTTATTCAGAAGTACATGTCGCTGATCTGTAATTCAGATGTCATTGCAAATACCTTGTCGTAGCCTTTCAAAAGATTGGTAGGTAATGCATGGACAAGAATTCTATGGATAGCGGCTTTTTATAAAATATATATATATATATATATATATATATATATTCTCACAACAGTTTTCTCTCTGGTTGTGAAGGTATTGAAGTCTTATCTGCATTAGATTTCGTATTTCTCCTTTTTCATAGTCTTCCTACTGGCCAAAATTAGATTGGTTGATGGTTGCTGATTTTATTGATTGTTTGTCCATGTTCTTGGTTATTTGATTCTCAGGGAGACATATACGATCAAAAGAGTCTGTTGAGTGCGATTAAGCAGGTTGATGTGGTAATCTCTACTGTGGGGATACCACAGCTAGAAGACCAAGACAGGATTGTTGCAGCCATCAAAGCAGCTGGGAATATCAAGGTTGTGCCGTGTCTAGTAATTTCATTTCGAGTTATTATTCTTTGTTTAGCATTTGATTGACGATATACGTTGGTGTTAGTTGTTAGCTTAAGTATTTTCTTCGAGTATGAATGCATCACGTTCTTGTTGTGGGCTCTGCTTTGATGAAATGGGGTGGATTCACTTTTTATTTGTAGACTTCACTTCTTTCCTTTTTAAATGGTCATGACTTTGTGTAGAAGTCGTCGGTGAAATTTGAGGCTAACTATGTCAAATTCAAGTACCGGACAATGCCGGCTTCACTGTGGTTATGTTTTTCGTCTAGGTCATCGAAAAGTCAAAAGGTTTTAAAAACTCAATATGGATTACCGTCGTGTACCCTGCTCTTTGATTGATAATGAGAAACATGAACTACTTAATCCTTCAAGTGTGTTTTTGTTCTATTTCTACGGTGAGGAACCAAAAATAAAAAACCAAAAAGAAAGTTTCCCTAAGCATTACCAAACAACACCTTAATTGCTAGTCTTGATTCACTTACAATAATTTTTACTCTATTATAGTCACATATTGAAAAAAAAAATGAAATATAGTCTCATATAAGTTTGTTTTTATTGTTGCTCTATTAGAGTCACATATTGAAGAAAAAAGTGAAATTCAGTCTCATATAAGTTTGGTTTGTCTTTTTGCCATAACTCATGTAAATTTGTTGGATGAGGGAATACACTCTAGTTTTTGTTGATTTCTAATAAAAATGTCTCTTGAATCAATTATTTTCTATTTAGAGATTCTTGCCTTCAGATTTTGGAAATGATGCGGATCGTAACAATCTGTGGAGCCAGCAAAAACTGGATTAGCTATCAAGGCAAGATTCGCCGCCTTGTTGAGCTGAAGGAATCCCGTATACACATGTGGCTTCTAACTCTTTTGGAAATTTCCACCTTCGGACATTGTCACAGCTCAGGGCTACAGCTCCCTAGAGATAAAGTTGTCATCTTGGGGATGGAAATGCAAGTAAGAAGCAATTCGTTGAAATGCGTATTCTAATGAGTTAAGTTCTTTTTTTTGTACATTAACAACGAATTAATTACAGTAGTGATCAGAGTGAGAGGCGATTCTTGAAGCTTGATAATTTTAGGGTAACGTCCTTGTCTAGAGATAATGGGGCTCTTACATCCATTTGTCTTCAATTTTAGCGACTAATATATGATATGATTCTATTGTGGTTTATCTTGGCATAATACCACCTAGCGGGCAGATCATGAAGGTTCTCTTTATGTATTTGTTTGGGAAAAACATATGAATGCATTTGTCTGCATGTTGTCTAATAAATCAGTTTGATAAGATTGTTCTTCTTCAAAGTGAGCCGAAAGTAACCCTAGGAAGATAGATGGCTCTGTGATTTATTTATTAATAGCGCCAAACTCTCCCCGTCAATATGGTGTTTAACAATGAGGATGACATCGGCACCTATACCATCAAGGCATGGATGACCCAGGGACCTTAAACAAAATTTTGTATATCAAACCTCTGTAACACCTACTCGATGGAATAAAGGCTCGTGTCTTTGTGGGAGAGAAAGATCGCAGACCCTAGAGAGGGTGTATGTTCGAGGAAGCGAGGTGCTAGTATTCAAGGTTAGGGATGCATTTCTATTGGATTTAAATTACTTTAAATCCTCTCTATTCTACGACATTTTAAAAAGCTTGTCCCGATCATATTGTAGGCGGTGGCTCCACACCCTTGTTCTTGGCATTAGACCATTCTGTCTTCGTGAAAGGAGACCAAACGAACTTCAAAGATTGAGCCATCATTCGGAGTGGAAGCTTGGAGCTCTACCCGATGTCAAATACATAGTTGTGTGGATCAATGCCTCGATCAATTTGTTTGATTATCAAAAAAACCGAACATGCTTATAAATTTCTCCACATCTCCGTCGGTAATAAATCATTAGGATGATGCTTCACGGGATCTAGTGTGAAATGTCGCTTTTGGTGATCATCACATGGCATGTACAACCCCAAGTCGAGGACGCACTATAAAGTATGAATGTTCAACGTGGCATGTCTCTGGTGCTTGGAAGTTGCTGTTTTGGAGTTTTGATATGGGTTCATGGGCCAATCCAAGCTAACACCAAGACACGGGTTTCTCTATTTTTGTATGTCATATTATCTTTCACGTCTAAAAGAATAACAAGTTAAAACAGCGTAAACCAGCTGTTAAACTTGTCGCAATTTTTGAATTATTATTAATGTTTTGGGGATTCGATCCTGCTTGACCGGGACGAACATGAAGTAGATTAGAATCGCGTCAACTAGATTAATATACTAAATGAAGATAGATACCGCTGGGCGGTTGCAAGTGTTAGAGGTGTTGGCAAAAGTGGAATTCAGGTAATGCGGGAACCGGGAGGAATTTTACCATCCTTGAGAGTCCCAATAAGAATGATCATATATCACAATGGAACTTTGTGACGAGGCTTAATCTTATACCATTTGAGGATAGTGGTCAATCAATAGATGGAACCGGTTACTTCAATACAGTAGAATAGATCTTGTTTTGATTGGGTATATCGAAAGTGTGTGAGTATAAGATAATTCACGGCATTGAGTGTAGAGATGAATATATTTGAATCTAGATCGAGTTACAAGTTTGAGTTTTCGGAAGGTTCTTTCTTAAGCGGTTAATGAATAGCAAAGGATACGAAATTTCGGTGGTGAAAGAAAGTGAAGGAAAGAAGATCAGAGGCTAGAGTGACTCAATAATGGTGCGCAATTGTCGTGATCGAGGTCGGAGGTGAACGGCCAGTATCATACGTGAAGCTGGGTTCCCAGTTTGTGGTTTAGAAAAATTTACAGCCTGTGTACTAAGATGAGTCCTCCTTGATGTCAAATGGTCTAACAACGCCACGAGACCGAAAAGCGGCATGGAAAAATGAGACTTGATGAGGCAATAACTTCACTTTTTGTTTAGAATTGGTAGAGGTTTAAATTTTGAGGGCCAGAAATTTTTATAAGAGGGAAGAGTTGTGACGTGTCAAGTTTTAATTCTGATTTCGATAAATAAATTGGGCATTTCGACGCGATTTCAGTATTTTTCTCTGAGTTAATGGTTCGAGATAGCCCAAATTGGGTGAGTTATTAAGGACTTTAAAAAAAGCCAGATAGCAAGTGAAGCCAATGATCGATTCTTGGCCGTCTTCATCTTTAGAGATTATTGCGGCATAATATAAATCGATTTGAAATCGGAAGATTAGTTGGTTAGCGAGATGAATAGTGATCATAGTGACTCAGCTAAATTGGAAACTCTCGTGTGCGGCATTAATTTGATTTTCGCGTTTTGGTACCATGTGTTCGTATTTGAATCATAAATTTTCGACAATTGAGAGTTCCGTGTGTCAAGTGGGATCGTGGTGAACTGAAGAAAATCGGCCAATGAGTCATTTGTCCACAAGGATTACGAAAAGCTAACTGCATTAGCACAGAGTCGCGCTAAGTGCGTCGGGTGAGAGGCCATACGTCAAGTCAGGTTCAAGGGTGGAAGACACGTAAGTATCATGGGGTCGTTTTAGGAACGTTGGTTTAGTCTTTGAAGATTTTTAAACCAGGCCAAAACTTTTTGAGAAAAAAGTTGGTTTGTATCATCATTTGTGCAAAAAGGGCAGTTGTTTTGATGGCAAAGTGAGATGCGAGATGGGATAAAGGTGAAAGCATTGTCAAATTAAAATATAGAGACCGGTGGAGTTTGCAGATGTCGAATGGGGATTGATTGAAGGCTTTTGATGTTTTAATTAAATGAATCTTGAAAGTCGTAGCACTCTTGGATCCCAACATTTTAGACCTCCTTGAACTTCTAAAGGGGCTTTTGGTCATGGAATTGGCTGGCTGGCCAGCTGTGAGGAGAGACCAGTCCAAAGGGCGGGAGACCTGAAAGATAAGAAGAAAAGAGAGGAAGAAGGCCCCACCAGCAGAAGTTATTTCCCTCTCCTCCCTCAGCTTCTGTCGGCCTTTTTCCCCTCCTTCGGATGCTCACAGCCCTTTTGAACGCCTGCAGAGTCGACTTCTTCTCTGACGCAAAGCAACCGAACCACTTTCACTCTCTCTCCTTTACCTCTCCATTTCCTCCAAGCTCCATGTCGTCAACAAATCAGCCGAAGCAACCCTCTGCCACCGAAATTTCCCTCAGCTGCCACATGCCCTCACGCCGGTCAACGCGCACTACCGAAGCCCCTTTGGTTGACCCTACAGCTCCTTCAATTTCTTCCATCCCCTCTCAGTCGAAGACGCCAGCGACTACTTCGGCCTCGACGTCCCGCTGCCACGTCCCTCGAATCAACGCCAGCTTCATCTTCGCTGCTTCCATCACCGAATAGCCAACGAATCAGCTCTCCTCTCTCCTTCAGCGAGCTCCACTCACCGAATCCCAGCTCACACAGCAGCTCCTTCGACAGCGTCCCAGCTGCCGCTTTCTCCACGCGTCCGCGAGCAGCCTTCATTTCCACCGAAATTTTGTTGGTTCTTCGTGTCTTCATCTCGGCCGCGTGAAGTCAAGCTACCGACAGCCCATCAACCCAGCGAGCTCCAGTAGTCCGCCTGGTCAACAATCGAACCAGCAACGCCCTCGTGTCTTCTCCAATTTCATCGAGCAGCCCACCGTCCGCGGAAACGGCCCAGCAAGGTGACGTTCAGCCTGTCTTCAGCCCTGAAACATTGCATTCCAGCCCATTTGAAGCCGTGGGCTTCTATTTCAACAGCCCATCCTTGGGCCTTCTACAAACAGCCCACACAATTTTTCGTGGCCCAACAGCTGGGCCTATCTTCAGTCGATCCAAGTTCAGCCCAAGTGAAATTCAGATTATTTCAGCCCAGAGAGAGCAACCCATCTTCAAGCAAGATCAGCCCCATTTCAGCTCACTTGAAGCCCAAGAAGTAGGCCCAAATCCGAGACCAAGCCCAGCAATCGCTGTGGGCTTGCGAGGCTTTAGTGGGGGTCGTCGCCGCTAGCCAAAATTTGGATTTCGGTCGCGTAGTCAGCGTCGCCATGTGGTGACCGGTCTCCATTTTAAATCAGTGAGTTTTACTTCTTGTCGCCTTAGTTTACTAATTATACTTAAAATTTGATTAGATTTAATTAAGTGCAATTAGGTAGTTAGATTAGAGTAGATTAGTGATTATTAGATCATTGTGATGCATGTTAGTCAATTGGATTGTGCAATTAGCGAGTAGGCACGTAAAACTATTTATTGAGTGAGTGCTACTTGGGATTTTCCGACCTTATCGGGTGTTAATTAGGCAATTCGGCATAAGTGAAATTTTTGGGAATTAAATATTAATTTTCGAAATTAATTATTTAATTTTTTATTTTCTGGAAATTCGACTAGGATATTGTGACCGAGATTTTATGCGATGATCATGGTGCAGTCAATTTATTTAATTGAGCTTTATATTGTGTTAAATTGTATTTATTGTATTTATTTATTTATTTTCAAAATTAATTATTTAATTATTTATTTTAGGAAATTCATTGGGATGTTGGTGAGAATTTTGTGCTGATTGTTGTGGCGTAATTCGTTTATTTAATTGAGCTTTATTTTGTGCTGAATTTAATTATTTGTGAAATTGTGAATTATTCTTTAATGGAATAATCTTTGGTTATTAATTAGAAAATAGCAGAAGTCGGTTAACTGACACCAAAAGTGTTTTGGTGGACTACGAAAATGTGGGAGTTATGGAAAGGAAAATATTATGTTTTATAGGCGAGCGGTGTGCCCTGTATGGTATTTTATCGAAGGATAAAAGATGGAATGGACCAGCATTCGCGATGGCGCGGTTTAAGGCTTAGTACTCATCCTTTGGGGAGTTCGAAACTTGCGTGGGTCAATGCTTCGGTGCAAGCTGCGCGGTTCACTGTGGTAAGGTCGGTGGTGGGGCAGTCACCCGGGGTTCTTTCGCGCGAAAGTGGCGCATGGAGGTTCCACTGGTCACAAAAAAAAGAAGATAAAAGATGGAATGGATTGAATGGTGGATGGTATATTATGTCATCCTACGAGCTATAATATCGCTTAGCGAGAGTGATGTTAGGTGTACTATATCGGCCTACGGGTGATATAGCGGTGCGCAGTAGTACACTTTATCAACAGAGTGAGCATCGGGGTATACTATATATCTGCCGGGCGATATGTCAACTTAGCGAAGCGATGTCTTGGTATCTTATGTCAACCTGGCAATATGTCGAGCTGCGAGAAGCGGTATACCAACCACATAAGCTTAGTGCGAGCAATACTATCTATTTATCATCTTAGAGTGAGCAGTCCTAGACTATGGTTGAATTTATAGATAATATTGAATGTGCCGACCAAGCATGGGTTGTGATTACATGTAATCGACTAGGTCAATTGATCGATGATTCGATCTAAGTGTGATTTGATATGATTCATTGCTTTGATCTCATGTTTGTGAATTGATTGATCGAATGGAAAATGACCATGAGTGGTCTTGTTAGTGTGTAATTGACTAGGGCCGATTTGATCAATGCTTCGATCAATGATGTGATTGTTTGCATGCTTATTTGATCCTGTTAATATGTAGGTGAATCCGAGACCAAGGTAAGTCATCGACTTAGGTTGTGCGCATAAGCAACCCTAGGTGTATTAGTTTACTAATCGGGTCTTGAGGGTAAGAATCTGATGAGACGTAGTCTCATTGGTTGTGAACAACCACTTTAGGTACCTAGATGCAATAGACTTGGTTTTTGAAGATCTCGAAAGTCCGGGCGTGCATTGAAAGCTCCGGCTGAGTGTGGAGGACGATGACAAGGGAGGGGGACCCGTAGCTTGCAGAACTCACTTCGCTTGTAGACCTTGTTTTTAAACTAGCTTATTGTGAATAAATCTAATAGTTCACCTTGTATATAAAGTGAACGATTTTAAGAGTTTGAAATTTAGTCCTACATTTTATCCCAATGTTTTATTAGTTCGGGATTTATAAATCGTTTCATATCTTATAAAAGGAAAGTGTCGGCGATATATAGTCCCAGATATCGCATTTTAAAATCGACCAAGATAAGGATGGGCGTGTGCTTGAGGATCGAGGCGTGACATCGTGTCTTTGTGGGAGAAAGATCGGCAAGACGTCAGAGAGGGTGTATGTTCCGGAGCGGTTCGAAGAACATTCAAGGTTAGGGATGCATTTCTATTGGATTTAAGTGCTTGAAATCCTCTCTCTATTCTCTCTGATATTTAAAGCTTGTCCGATCATATTGCAGGCGGTGGCTCCCGCGCAACCCGTTCTTGGCATTACACCATTTTATCTTCGTGAAAGGAGACCAAACGAACTTCGAGATTGAGCCATCATTGGTGGAAGCTTGAGAGCTCTACCCCGATGTCAAATACATGACTATGGATCAATGCCTTGATCAATTTGTTTGATTATCGAAACTGAACATGCTAATAAATTTCTCACATCTCCGTGCAGTAATAAATAATATAGGATGCTGCTTCACAGGATCCTAGTGTGAAATGTCGCTTCTGTTGATCATCACATGGCATGTACAACTAGTCTGAGGACACACTATAAAGTATGAATGTTCAATGTGGCGCGTCTGCTGCTCGGAGAAATTTGCTTCTGTTTTGGAGTTTGATATGGGTTCATGGGCCAATCAAGCTAACACCAAGACACGGGTTTCTCTATTTTTGTATGTCATATTATCTTTCACGTCTAAAAGAATAACAAATTAAAGTAAGCGTAAACTGACTGTCAAACTTGTCGCAATTTTGAATTATTGTTAATGTTTTGCGGGATTCTTAGAGGCTGCGGGGAACAAACATGTAAGAAAAAGAGGCGTGCGCGATGAGTCTGGATAAATCTCTAGCCAAATTCTTATTCCAAAACCCTGATATACTGTGGATTGTTGTCTAACTAAGCATTCGTTTGGTTCAGTCTTCCTAAACCAATCATAAGTCAGGAATTTCAATGAAAAACATATTAAGTAACGCATTTTTGAAAGTAACAGTCAACAACATCTGGTTTCGCGCTTTCTCCCCACCGAGGAGGTTGAAACCCCGCATCCCCATTGCGCGACTCACCCGTGGCTGGGTGTGGTGGTGGCCAGGTCGCCCGGGTTTACCCGCCGGCTGCCGGCTGTTGGGGTTCCCGAATCACCAAAAAAAAAAAAATCTGTTTTTAACAAGAGGGTTATCATTTTTGAATTTTGCAAAGAACACGCAGCCTATCATAAATCAGAACTGTTGGTTTCTTTTCTATCTCAATGGAGGTTTGGTCGACACAATAATCAATTTTCTCGATCAAATTTAGACAACTTTTTGTAAGTCGAGTTGTTATTTCAAAAATTTCACGTCATGTACTCATTCTCCACCGTAAATTTCTTCCGCCTTTCGTTGTCCACTTTTGTGTGCACTCATTTTCTGAGTGAAGGATGATGGTGGTGGGAAAGTCAATTCACCGAAAAGACAATTATGCCCTTTTGGAATAAAAATAAAATGACGATTCATCTCGATGCGTGCCACCGGGCAACAACAGTTGCAGCACGAGACAAAGCAAGTTCGCCGGGAAGAACCGCGCCTCCGCCGTAATAGAACCCTCCGAGATGGCGAGAAGAGCAAAGTGCTGGTGATCGGAGGCACTAGATACACCGGAAAGTTCGTCGTGAAGGTGAGTGCTAAGTCCGGTCACCCTACCTTCGCTCTCGTGAGGGAGTCCGCTCTCTCCGACCCCACCAAGGCTGAAATGGTCGAAGATTTCAATAGCTCAAGCATCAGTATATTCCCGGTGAGTAGTTATTCCCATGCGGTTGCGTTCGTTCGCCGTTCTGAGAAATGTTTTTATCAGTAGGATCGAAGTTGATTTTTATATCTATCTCTCACTTGATCGAGCTGATGGAGTCACGTTACGATATGGCGTTGTTCTTTCCCTTCTCTGATATTTTGTCTTTGTGCATGGTTGAAATCAGAAATCACGTTCCTCTCCTCTTTCAAATGCCTAACGAAATTTCAGCTTTGCATGATGATGTGAACGTGCACATTTTCAGAAAAATCTTGTGGAAACTTCGATATGCTTTAGCTGTTTCTGAGACAGCTACACCTACGTGGCTGCGCTTTGCTGTGTAGACAAATCTTGTGGATCGTTGCCGACTTCATTGATCGTTTGTCCATGCTCTTAGTTATTTGATTCTCAGGGAGACATATACAATCAAGAGAGTCTATTGTGATTAAGCAAGTAGATGTGATAATCTCTGTCGTGGGGTGAGCACAAGTTTAGGACCAAGACATGATCGTTGCTGCTATTAAAGCAGCTGGGAATATCAAGGTGGTGTTGTACCTAGTAATTTCATTTCAAGTTATTATTGTTGGCTTAGCATTTGACTAATGGGTGTTAGCTTGATTCTTGTCTTTCTGGTTTAGGTGCATCGCAATCTCCTTGCGAGCTTTGATTTAATGAAATGGGATGGATGGACTTATCTATATGTAGACTTCAACTTCTTTCTTTTTAAAATGGTCATAACCTCGTGTAGAAGTCATCAGTGAAATTCAAGAGTAGGGTTTGGCCCACGTGATGGTGGACGTTCCTAGAATTTATTCGACATGACAAAATCTTCAATTTCTGAAATCGGACTCAAATTCATGGTTAATTTCCATTCGGCGCGTTTTTAGCATAACCTAGACCACCGAGTAATTTTCAGAGATTTTTAGTGAAAAATACCCGTGGTCGATTTTCTTAGTCACAATGAACCCACTCGACACAATGACGACTCTAGATTGTCGTGAAAATCTCGATGATTCAAATACGGACATAGGGTACCAAAACGATAGTAAAATCAAATTAGTGCCGGTCGATGAGAATTTTGCAATTTAGTGGGATCACCCACGTTTAACCACTCATCTCGGTCGAACCAGAGCCTATCTCGATCTCTAATCGATTCATATCTATGTCGTAATGATCTCGGCGGATGAGCGTATCAAGTAGTCGATTCTTGGTTGAATTCTCAAGTCTATTGCATTAAAACTCCTTAATGGCTTCCTGGATAGTCTAGTTATCTCGAGAGTGATCGGCTATGAGAGCCCTATAGGCACGTCAATGAAATGTTCGATTTATTCGGTAGAAACGGGACTGAAAATGCGGGATGTCACACCTCCGCCGTGTGCTGCCTAGCCATCCACCTCCAACCCTTGTCCCGCATGTTGAGCCCATCCCCTAAGCCTCCTCAGGCCAAGTCGAGCTCCTGTCCAGCTGCCTGAGCCATCTCCACTACCTTTCAACCACCGTTGATCATCGCCATCACCCACTGCAGCCGTCCACCAGCCACCTTGGCCTTTCTAGCTCAGGCCGTCACCCAACTCAAGCCTTTCAACCCAACAACCAAAAGCTAAGACCAACAAACCTCCATGGGCTTGAGCCCATTTAGGATCGCAGGGCCTCGTGTGTGCCGCAGCTGGAGTTTGTTGCCCGTCTTTGCCATCATCGTGGACTCATCGGATTTCAAAACCGGTGAGTTTACTCACAAAACTTTGTTTAGAGAGTTAATTATGCTTAAGGGTTGATTAGTTTAAGCTAAGTATGGTTTAGGTGGTTCATTAGAATGGTTTAGCGATTTAATTACTCGTTATTGCATGTTAGTTGGTTAGATCGGCTTAATTAGCAACTAGCTAGGTTGTATTATATATCTAGATAGGTTCAGAAATTTTCCGAGCCCTTTTCGATATTTAGTCAGGTTTTTGACCTAAGTCTCTATTTATGACATTTATTTGTATTTATTTAATTAATTTTAGTATTTATTTATTTATTTATTTATTTATTAATTTTCAAAAATTATACAGGGATAGTCGGTATTTGGAATTTCGTGCCGATTGCAATGGTATGCTTGGTTTATTTAATTGAATGCTAGATTGTGCAAATTGAGTGAAAATTATAATTTTGGGTATTTATTCCTAAATTAGGTAATTTCAATATTTAATTTGGAAAATACAGCATCGATTTACAGCGCAAAAATGTGTTTATGGACTATTTTAATTAGTAGGAATTTCTAAAGAAAGATATTGAAATTTTGGCACATGCCAACCGTGTATCCACGCACGATTATTCGATCGAGTATTTTCAATGTCGTGATTTATCGGCTTAAGTAAGCCAAGATCATTTTATCAACTTGAATGAGCACGATCTATATATATATATACATCAGCCTATGATCATTTTATCAACTTGAGTGAGCACGATCAATATATCTATATCAACTTGAGTGAGCTAAGATCGTTTTATCAGCTTGAGTGAGCACGATCTATATATATTTATCGGCTTAAGCGAGCTATATATATCAACTTGAGTGAATGTGAACTATGACCATATATTGCAGTTTGTTGTGGTGATGGTATCGGAGGATTGATATATGGTATTGAATTGATAGATAGTACTATTGGTTTGGAATTGAGCTGATTGACTAGTTGATTGATGATTCAATATGAATTGAGTGGATTTGTTGAGATCATGAGCTGTGCTGACTTGCGGGAAGGAGCGTGGCGAGGTAAGTCCGCTATCTTGTGTGTGTATAAACAGCTTTTAGGTGTATTTCCTTCCTAGTCGGAGTTTAGAGGGTAAACTTGTTGAGACATCGTCTCACCCCATCGTGGACTAATATTTACGGGTCCTTAGATGGTTGTTCCACCAGCGCTTTCGCCTTGGAGAGAGGTCACCGAATAGATCTCTTAGATTCCCTTTCCTGAGCCAAGGAGACTAGGTCTGAACTCGTGAGATCCATTGTCTTGGATGATGTGAGTCTATTCGGAAGGTACCATATCAATTTAGATCATGGTATCGTTCCGGGCGAGATGGACCTAGAGGTCTCCTATTGGAATCTAAGATTCTTATGTCGGTGCTAGAGATCATTTTTGGCAAGTGTACGGTTGACTCTCACAGTGGTTCGGTGGTAGGCCAGTTCCCGGAGCTAGAGCCACTGGAGCCTTCGGTTGAGGATTCGAACGCCTAAAGGACTAGTAGTTCTTTCATGTTTGGTAGGCGTGTGAATATAAACTAATGTTGTATATAACTGAGTTTGCGGTGTATATAAAAGTGTGTTGTGATTTTCAAAATTATGGCCCTGCTTTTCTATCACATCTTCGTATTGTCGGGGATTTATTTATTCGCTTCCGCATATACATTAAAATAAATGGGTTGGCGACGTGTTCTAGGATGTCAATTTAATCGACCACCAAGGGATGGCACACATTCAAGGATCAGATGTGACATAGCTCATTCCCATTCTATACCCTTTTTTTAAAGTTGAATTGGTATAGATGTCAAAGGTTTAACAACTTTATACTAATCACTTCATATATGGACACTCGTAATGCTGCTTTTTCTCACATAGAGGTTATGAATTACAAAAATAGTAATCTTGTATTGCCTAATTAATTAAAGGGTAATCTTGTTATCAATCCTCCCAAGAAAAGACTTCATTGAACCTCGAAGCAATAGAATGGTGACTATGGAGCTCTATGATATCATGCTACCATATGGATGTAGAGTAGCTCATTGCCATTTTATACCCATTTTTAAGAAAAATTGAATTGGCATAGATGTCAAAGGTTTTAACAACTTTCTACTAATCACTCCATATATGGACACTCGTAATGCTGCTTTTTTCTCACATAGAGGTTATGAATTACAAACATAGTAATCTTGTATTGGCCAATTAATTAAAGAAGGGTAATCTTGTGATCAACTCTCCCAAGAAAAAGAATTCATTAAACCTCGAAACAATAGCATGGCGGGCTATCAAGCTCTAGGATATCATGCTACCATTTGGATGTAGAGTAGCTCATTGGCCATTTTATACCCTTTTTTAAAAAAAATCGAATTGGTATAGATGTCAAAGGTTTAATAACTTTCTACTAATCACTCCATATATGGACACTCGTTATGCTGCTTTTTTTCTCACATAGAGGTTATGAATTACAAATATAGTAATCTTGTATTGCCCAATTAATTAAGAAGAGGTAATCTTGTGATCAACCCTTTCAAGAAAAGAATTCATTGAACCTCGAAACAACAATGGCGGCTATCAAGCTCTATGATATCATGCTACCATATGGATGTAGAGTAGCTCATTGCCCATTTATACCCCTGTTTTTTCATATGATAAAAGTCAACGTAAAAAAGTAGTTTGGACTAGTTCCTCATCAATTACAATTACTTAAATTCATAGCACCATCAAAATTAAATTTTCTTGTTTGTTTGCTAAGTTAACTATTTTATTTCTCCAGAATTTAAATAATCACTTAAATGAAACAAAATCGTTATCTTCCATCTATTTTCCCACTTTCCATGTACCCTTTTTCTAGTAAGGATAACCTCAACAAGAAAAATTATTTCAATGATAAGACGATTACACCCTTCTAGAATCATCCAATGACACTCCATCCCATCATGATGATAAGAACCCCCGCCTTTTAGCTCTCTCTCTCTCTCTCTCTCCAAATACAGCAAAGTCACGTCAGAGACCGATCAAGTTCGCCGGAAAACACCACGCCCGCTGTGAAAAAACCCTCCAAGATGGCAGAGATGAGCAGAGTCTTGGTGATCGGTGGCGCCGGATACATCGGAAAGTTCATCGTGAAAGCATGTGCAAAGTCCGGTCACCCTACCTTTGTTCTTGAGACGGAGTCCACCCTCTCCAACCTGCCAACGCCGAAATCATCAAAGGTTTCAAGAGCTTAGGCGTGAACCTAGTCCATGTGAGTAGTTATTCTCATGTGATTCCGTTAGTTTCCCACGTTCGGTGCTGCTTCGAGGAATTCAAGCATCCCTTGCCATTTGATCTTGCTCGAATTCTGAGAAATGTCTTTAATTTTAGGGAGAACCGGAGACACAATTCACCATGGCCAAACGCAATCCAGGATCAATTTCTCCCCGATACTAAATCAACTTAAAATCTCTTAGCCCCAGCAACAACCAGCAATGTATAGCCTCACAATATGCAAATATAACGCGAAATAATAAGTAGACAAAGCAAATAACGACACCAAGGATTAAGCGTGGAAAACCCAATGCGGGAGAAAACCACGGACCGCCCAAAAACATTCACTAATCACCAAGAATATCAAGATACACAAAGTATTCTTCTCTAGTCACACACTAGAGCCTCAATATCAACATTACAATCATCTTTTTCTCACCACATAGGTAGACAAACAAGTTGGGAGTAAGAAAACCTTAACCGCAACTAGAGAATTTGAGGATGGTTCTCGACGAATAAAAACCATCAACTTGTAGCCCACGGTCTCACGAACAACATACTGAAATTTGAGCGATTCAGTCAATATTTGGCTTTCGAATCAAAGCCGCAAAGTTGCAGCCCTCTTCCTTTCTTCTCTTCTCCCTTGCTTGCAGTTTTCTATTTCTCTCTCCTCTCTTTTCTTTTCGACGGATGCACCTCCACGCACGACACTCCACTTCTTTTTGTTTTGTTTTGTGTTGTTTCCTTTTTTTATTTAATGCTGGCTGGGCCTCACATGAAGGTGGACCCAGCCAACAAATCTCCCCCTCCACCTCATGTTGGAAGGTTCGTCATGCCCGCTTTTCTTCTACAAGCGTCAAGCTTCACCACGGGCAAGGCTTTGGTCATCATGTCGGACTTATTGTTGTCAGGTGAACTTTCTCAAGTAGGAAGAGCTTCTCTTCTAGCTTTTCTCAGATCCAATGATACTTCACATCAACATGCTTCGATCTTGAATGAAACACCAGATTCTTGCTAAGGTGGATGGCACTCATGCTATCGCAATATAGAACAAACTTCTCTTGCTTCAAGCCCAACTCTTGTAGAATTTTTACATCCACAAAAGTTCTTTACCTACACCGGTAATATATACTCCGCTGAGTTGTAGACAAAGTGGTACATTTTTGCAATATCGATTGCCATGAAACAGCTACCCAAAATTATTATAAAATCCGATGTGGATTTTGGGAATCAACATCACCGCATAGTCCACATCCGAGTAGCCACTCAACTCAGGCTTTACATTTCCATAACACAAGCAAAGTGTAGAAGTGCCTCTAAGATATCTCAGAATCCATTTACCAGCGATCCAATGCTCCTTACGGATTAGAGAAATCTACTCACAACACCAACTGCATGAGCAATATTGGGTTTTGTACAAACCATGGCGTACATCAAACTACCCACGACCGATGCATAAAGAATTTTCATCATCTCAACCTTCTCTTTCTCACTTGAAGGACACTCTTTACTACTTAGCTTGAAATGGCCTGCAAGAAGTAGAGTACTCACGGTTTACATGTGCTCATGTTGAATCTTTCAAGTACCTTCTCAATATACTTCTCTTGAGATAACCACAATTTCTTATTCTTCCTGTCACGAGTAATTCTCATGCCTAAGATTTGCTTAGCGGGCCTAGGTCTTTCATTGCAAAAGCTTTACTCAACTCATTTTTCAAGCTCTTGATTTTCTTGACATAATGCCCAACAATCAACATATCATCCACATAAAGTAGGAGAATAACAAAATAATTATCTGAGAATCTTTTCATAAAGACACAAGAATCGGAGTTTGTCTTACCGTATCCTTGTTCTTTCATGAATGATTCAAACTTCATACACAAGAATTGGGGACACAATTCACCACGGCCAAATGCAATCCAAGATCAATTTCTCCCCCGATACTAAATCAACTTAAAATCTCTTAGCCCCCAGCAACAACCAGCAATGTATAGCCTCACAATATGCAAATATAACGCCGAAATAATAAGTAAATAAAGCAAATAATGACACCGAGATTTAACATGGAAAACCCAATGCGGGAAAAACCACGGACCGCCCAAAAACATCCACTAATCACCAAGAATAGCAGGATACACAAAGTATTCTTCTCTAGTCACATACTAGAGGCTCAACATCAACATTACAATCATCTTTTTCTCACCACATAGGTAGACAAACAAGTTGGGAGCAAGAATACCTTAACCGCAACTGGAGAATTCGGGGATGGTTCTCGCGAACAAAACCACCAACTTGTAGCCCTCGGTCTCACGAACAATATACTGAAATTTGAGCCGATTCCATCAATATTTGGCCTTCAAATCAAAGCCGCAAAATTGCAGCCTTCTTCCTTTCTTCTCTTCTCCCTTGCTTGCAGTTTTCTGTTTCTCTCTCCTCTCTTTTCTTTTTCGACGGATGCACACCTCCACGCAAAACACTCACTTCTTTATGTTTTGTTTTGTTTCTTTTTTTTATTTAATGCTAACTGGGCCTCACATGAAGGTGGACCCAGCCAACATTTAATCAGTAGTATCAGAGTCAATTTTCATCTTAATCTTTCACAAGATCGAGTTGATGGAGTCACGTTACAATTCAGCGTGCTTTTTCTCTTCTCTGATATTTCGGCCTCGTAAGTTGGCGAAACCATAAACAATCTCCCTCTCGTTTTCACACTAATTGACGAATCTCCTCAGCTTCCATGCTGAGACGAACGAGTGCATTTTTCGACGAGTCTTATGAAAATTTCCATATGTTTCGTACTGTGTAGATGAATTTTATTCAGAAGTACATGTCGCTGATCTGTAATTCAGATGTCATTGCAAATACCTTGTCGTAGCCTTTCAAAAGATTGGTAGGTAATGCATGGACAAGAATTCTGTGGGTAGCGGCTTCTTTTATAAAAAATATATATGTATTTCTCACAACAGTTTTCTCGTCTGGTGAAGGTATTGAGTCTTATCTTCATTGATTTCGTATTTCTCCTTTTTCATAGTCTTCCTACTGGCCAAAATTAGATCGGTTGATGGTTGCTGACTTTATTGATTGTTTGTCCATGTTCTTGGTTATTTGATTCTCAAGGAGACATATACGATCAAAAGTCTATTGAGTGCGATTAAGCAGGTTGATGTGGTAATCTCTACTGTGGGGATAGCACAGCTAGAAGACCAAGAAAAGTTGTTGTAGCCATCAAAGCAGCCGGGGCATATCAAGGTTGTGCTGTGTCTAGTAATTTCATTTCGAGTTATTATTCTTTGTTTAGCATTTGATTGACGATATACGTTGGTGTTAGTTGTTAGCTTAAGTATTTTCTTCTAGTATGAGTGCATCACGTTCTTGTTGTGGGCTCTGCTTTGATGAAATGGGGTGGATTCACTTTTTATTTGTAGAATTCACTTCTTTCCTTTTTAAATGGTCATGACTTTGTGTAGAAGTCGTCGGTGAAATTTGAGGCTAACTATGTCAAATTCAAGTACCGGACAATGCCGGCTTCACTGTGGTTATGTTTTTCGTCAAGGTCATCGAAAAGTCAAAAGGTTTTAAAAACTCAATATGGATTACCGTCGTGTACCCTGCTCTTTGATCGATAATGAAAACATGAACTACTTAATCCTTCAAGTGCGTTTTGTTCTATTTCTACGTGAGGAACCAAAAAAAAACCAAAGAGAAAGTTTCCGGAGCGTTGCAAACAACACCTTAATTGCTAGTCTTGATTCACTTACAATAATTTTTACTCTGTTATAGTCACATATTGAAAAAAAAAATGAAATATAGTCTCATATAAGTTTGTTTTTATTGTTGCTATCATTAGAGTCACATATTGAAGAAAAAGTGAAATTCAGTCTCATATAAGTTTGGTTTGTCTTTTAGCCATAACTCATGTAAATTTGTTGGATGAGGGAATGCACTCTAGTTTTTGTTGATTTCTAATAAAAATGTCTCTTCTGAATCAATTATTTTCTATTTAGAGATTCTTGCCTTCAGATTTTGGAAATGATGCGGATCGTAACGATGCTGTGGAACCAGCAAAAACTGGATATGCTATCAAGGCCAAGATTCGCTGCCTTGTTGAGGCTGAGGAATCCCTTATACATTTGTGGCTTCTAACTCTTTGGAAATTTCCACCTTCGGACATTGTCACAGCTCGGGGCTACAGCTCCCCCTAGAGATAAAGTTGTCATCTTCGGAGATGGAAATGCAAAAGTAAGAAGCAATTCGTTGAAATGCGTATTCTAATTAGTTAAGTTTTTTTTGTTGTACATTAACAACGAATTAATTACAGTAGTGATCAAAGTGAGAGGCGATTCATGAAGCTTGACAATTTTATGGTAACGTCCTTGTCTAGAGATAATGGGGCTCTTACATCCATTAGTCTTCAATTTTAGAGACTAATATATGATATGATTCTGTTGTGGTTTATCTTGGCATAATACCACCTAGCGGGCAGATCATGAAGGTTCTCTTTATGTATTTGTTTGGGAAAAGAACATATGATTGCATTTGTCTGCATGTTGTCTAATGAATCAGTTTGATGAGATCATTCTTCTTCAAAGTGAGCCGAAAGTAACCCTAGGAAGATAGATGACTCTGTGATTTATTTATTAGCGAAATTGTAACACTCTCCCCGTCAATATGCAGCGGTGTTAAACAATGAGGATGCCATCGGCACCTATACCATCAAAGCTGTGGATGACCCAAGGACCTTAAACAAAATTTTGTATATCAAACCTCCTGCCAACACCTACTCGATGAATGAGCTCGTGTCTTTGTGGGAGAGAAAGATCGGCAAGACCCTAGAGAGGGTGTATGTTCCAAGGAGCATGTTCTGAAGAACATTCAAGGTTAGGGATGCATTTCTATTGGATTTAAGTGCCTGAAATCCTCTCTATTCTCTCTGACATTTGAAGCTTGTCCGATCATATTGCAGGCGGTGGCTCCGCGCAACCTGTTCTTGGCATTATACCATTCTATCTTCGTGAAAGGAGACCAAACGAACTTCGAGATTGAGCCATCATTCGGAGTGGAAGCTTCGGCGCTCTACGATGTCAAATACATGACTGTGGATCAATGCCTCGATCAATTTGTTTGATTATCGAAACGAACATGCTAATAAATTTCTCACATCTCCGTGCAGTAATAAATAATATAGGATGCTGCTTCACAGGATCCTAGTGTGAAATGTCGCTTCTGCTGATCATCACATGGCTTGTACAACCCATTAGTCTGAGGACACACTATAAAGTATGAACGTTCAATGTGGCGCGTCTCTGCACTGCTCGGAGAAGTTGCTTCTGTTTTGGAGTTTGATATGGGTTCATGGGCCAATCCAAGCTAACACCAAGACACGGGTTTCTCTATCTTTGTATGTCATATTATCTTTCACGTCTAAAGGATAACAAGTTAAAACAAGCGTAAACCGACTGTCAAACTTGTCGCAATTTTGAATTATTGTTAATGTTTTGGGGGATTCTTAGTGGCTGCGAGGAACAAACATGTAGAAAAAGAGGCATGCGCGATGAGTCTGGATAAATCTCTAGCCAAATTCTTATTCCAAAACCTGATATACTGTGGATTGTTGTCTAACTAAGCATTCGTTTGGTTCAGTCTTCCTAAACCAATCATAAGTCAGGAATTTCCAATGAAAAACATATTAAGTAACGCATTTTTGAAAAGTAACAGTCAACAACATCTGGTTTTAGCTTTCTCCCCACCGAGGAGGGGTTCGAAACCCCATCCCATTGCGCGACTCACCCATGGCTGGGTCTGTGGTGGTGGATTCACCCCGGGTTTACCCTGCGGCTGCCGGCTGTTCGGGGTTCCCGGATCACCCAAAAAAAAAATCTGTTTTTAACAAGAGAGTTATCATTTTGAATTTTGTAAAGAACACGCAGCCTATCATAAATCAGAACTGTTGATTTCTTTTCTATCTCAATGGAGGTTTGGTCGACACAATAATCAATTTTCTCAATCAAATTTAGACAACTTTTGGTAAGTCGAGTTGTTATTTCAAAAAATTTCTCGTCATGTACTCATTCTCCACCGTAAATTTCTTCCGCCTTTCGTTGTCCACTTTTGTGTGCACTCATTTTCTGAGCGAAGGATGATGGTGGTGGGAAAGTCAATTCACCGAAAAGACAATTATGCCCTTTTGGAATAAAAATAAAATGACGATTCATCTCGATGCGTGCCACCGGGCAACAACAGTTGCAGCACGAGACAAAGCAAGTTCGCCGGGAAGAACCGCACCTCCGCCGTAATAGAACCCTCCGAGATGGCCGAGAAGAGCAAAGTGCTGGTGATCGGAGGCACTAGATACACCGGAAAGTTCGTCGTGAAGGTGAGTGCTAAGTC
This sequence comes from Eucalyptus grandis, assembly GCF_016545825.1. Classification (NCBI taxonomy): domain Eukaryota; kingdom Viridiplantae; phylum Streptophyta; class Magnoliopsida; order Myrtales; family Myrtaceae; genus Eucalyptus; species Eucalyptus grandis. The sequence goes on from NC_052620.1 coordinate 10,968,411, forward strand.
CGGTCACCCTACGCCGCTCTCGTGAGGGAGTCCGGCTCTCGACCCCATCAAGGCTGAAATGGTCGAAGATTTCAATAGCTCAAGCATCAGTATATTCCAGGTGAGTAGTTATTCCCATGCGGTTGCGTTCGTTCGCCGTTCTGAGAAATGTTTTTATCAGTAGGATCGAAGTTGATTTTTATATCTATCTCTCACTTGATCGAGTTGATGGAGTCACGTTACGATATGGCGTTGTTCTTTCCCTTCTCTGATATTTTGTCTTTGTGCATGGTTGAAATCAGAAATCACGTTCCTCTCCTCTTTCAAATGCCTAACGAAATTTCAGCTTTGCATGATGATGTGAACGTGCACATTTCCAGAAAAAATCTTGTGGAAACTTCGATATGCTTTAGCTGTTTCTGAGACAGCTATAGCTACGTGGCTGCGCTTTGCTGTGTAGACAAATCTTGCGGATCATTGCCGACTTCATTGATCGTTTGTCCATGCTCTTAGTTATTTGATTCTCAGGGAGACATATACAATCAAGAGAGTCTATTGTGATTAAGCAAGTAGATGTGGTAATCTCTGCCGTGGGGTGAGCACAAGTGAAGGACCAAGACATGATTGTTGCTGCTATTAAAGCAGCTGGGAATATCAAGGTGGTGTCGTGCCTAGTAATTTCATTTCAAGTTCTTATTGTTGGTTTAGCATTTGACTAATGGGTGTTAGCTTGATTCTTGTCTTAGTGGTTTAGGTGCATCGCGATCTCCTTGCGAGCTTTGCTTTAATGAAATGGGATGGATGGACTTATCTATATGTAGACTTCAACTTCTTTCTTTTTAAAATGGTCATAACCTTGTGTAGAAGTCATCAGTGAAATTCAAGAGTAACTATTTTGAATTCAACTATAGGAGAGCGTGGGAAACATGAACTAGTTAATCCTGGAAATGGTACTTAGTAGTTGTCGCTGCTTTGGGTGGTCGTCAGTCAATGGCGAGTGGAACTCAGCATGCTCACAAAGGCATTCGTCTTACCTGATATCTTGTTACTTGTGAAAGTGTCCACAGTAGAATGTCTGCCTATTCTATACTTGACAGAGTTATTTGGCTACTGCTCTATTTCTTCTATTTTCTTATAGCACTTGGGGTCGACTTTGCTGAATTGAATTTATTGATTCACTTATGATCACTTTCTACTATGTTATACTAACTTATCGAAACTCGAATTCAGTCTCATATAAGTTTGTCTTCCTTTTTCGTGGGAACTCATACATGTTTTTGGTTAAGGGAATATGCTCTAAAAAATGTTCTGCTTTCTAACAAAAATGTTTCTTCTGATTTCATTGTGTTTATTTTAGAGATTCTTGCCATCAAAGTTTGGAAATGACTTGGATCGCGTCCATGCTATGGAGCCAGCAAAAGCTGTTCTTGCCATCAAGGGCAAGATCCCCGCATTGTCAAGGCGAGGAATCCTTGATAGGGCTAGTAAGAGCACATAAAGAGGGTGAATAGGTGATCAAAAAAGTTTTGCAAAACTTAACAGATTAATCGTCTTTTGAGAATAATAGATTGAAGATGTAAAAGGCTATAAACAGTTATATAAAACTATGAATTAAAATAAAGAGATTAGAAAATAGAGTCGAAACACAAGGTTTATAGCGGTTCGGCTTAGACCAAGCCTACGTCCACTCTCCCGCACTTACAGCCCACTGGCTGGATTCCGCTAAGAACCAAGAGATTTTACAGCCTCACCTCCTTGATTCCACAGTGTAGAAACTCTGCTACACTTCTCCAAGATCTCACAAGTATTTAATCTCTCTTTTGAGTACAATTTGAGCTCAACAATTGAAACAGCAAAGACTAAGGGCTTCAAACTTTGAAATTTTTCTTTCACGCACACTCAAATAACTTGAGTGTCTTCCTTATATATTCCTCCATGTCTTCATAACCGTTGGCACTTTCCAAAGGAGTTTTCCAATCTACCCATTGGACAAGCTCAGATCCGCTGCATTCTCGGTGCGTTGCCGCTGCCTCCAGGAATCACGAGCACTTATAGATTAGGTGTAAGAATGCATATGAATTTGAATAGGTTCGACTCTTTATTATATCAAACTTTAACAAATTTATATTTGGACTATCAGCCCAAATTTTGCATTTACCTCTAATTACCTTTACCCGATTCATGAGGTTATCAATGTATTTTGGTGACAATCATGTACTCAAGGTAGGCTCACTAATGATTAACAAAAATAATTCAAGAAATGCATTCACTAGTGAAAGCTTTTCAAATATGAGAGGACTGGCCTCACTCAAAAACATCAAAGTCCTCAGTAGCTGGAGTGAGAGAGAGAGAGAGAGATCTTGGTCTTTTGCTAAGTTAATGGGGGGAGGGGTTGCTCTCCATATAATAAAGGAGGTGAAAAAGTCAGAGGTGGGAGTTTGGAAATGGGAGACAAAATCTTTGATTGTGTGGAAGGATGTCTTGTCCCATCTTTTGCCTTCTCTCTCTCCCACCACTTTAAGGTTAGTAGTGTGTGTGTGTGTGTGTGGGGGGATAGAGGGTTGTCAAGTAGATGCGTGCTATAAGTGCTCATGATTCATGAGAGAGAGAGACAAGAGAGACAGACAGAGAGACGGAGAGATTGTCCTTATTTTCGGTAATTTCCTCCAGACCCAGGCAATGCGTGCAAAGCAGGCTCCAAAAGCATTATTTCGAACCAATTTAATATTTTGGAGCTCCCGATACGCAGAAAGTGGCCAGAAAGTGGCCTGAAATCAGGAAATGGAGACACGACATAGAAAATTCCTTGTGTTCCATAAAAATACATTTTCATTATTTTCCACTGTAGACTTCGGCATGGTGAAAAACGGCATGGATAAGTGGACTCTAAAAGAATTATTTCAGTAAGATTTAACATTTTTGCAGATATCGATATGAAAGCGGGATGAAAACATGGAAACCCGAGACACAGCAGAAAATTCCCTCGTGTTCCATTAAAAATTTATTTTATTATTTTTCTTTATCGACCTTGGGAGGAGAGAAACAACATGGATAAGTGGACTCCAAAAGCATTATTTCGATCAGATTTAATATTTTGGAGATCCCGATACTCTGAAGTTCGGCTGAAATCATGAAACTTGGACTCGCCACAGAAAATTCCCTTGTGTTTCATTAAAAATATATTTTGGTATTTTCTCTGAGACCTCGGCATAGGTAAACGGCATGGATAAGTGGACTCCAAAAGCCTTATTTCGGTCAGATTTAATATTTTCAAGATCCTGATATCCACGAAAGTGAGGAATCAAATCATGAAACCCGGACTCGGCACAGAAAATTCCCTTGTGTTCAATAAAAAATTTATTTTTGGTATTTTCACTACCGACCTTGGGAGGAGGAAATGACATGGATAAGTGGTCTCCAAAAGTATTATTTCTGATCAGATTTAATATTTTGGAGATCCCGACACCTTGAAAGTCGGCTAAAATCAGAAAAACGAGAATCGGCACAGAAAATTCCCTTGTGTTCCATAAAAAATTTCTTTTCAGTATTTTCTCTGTAGACCTCGGCATGGGGAAACAACATGGATAAGTGTATTCCAAAAGCATTATTTCGGTCATATTTAATATTTTCAAGATCCCGATACCTTGAAAGTAGGCTGAAATCGGAAACGGAGACTCGTCACAGAAAATTCCCTCGTGTTCGATAAAAAATTCCTTTTTGGTATTTTCACTGTCGACCTAGGGAGGGGGAAACGGCATGGATAAGTGAACTTCGAAAGCATTATTTTGATCAGATTTAGTATTTTGGAGATCGATACCGACAAAGTGGGATGAAATCGGAAAAACAAGAATTGAGCATAGAAAATTCCCTTTGTTCCACAATTTTTCAGTATTTTCCTTTTCGAGCCAGGAGGAAAATGGCATGGATAAAGTGGACTCAAAAGCATTATTTCGGGCATATTTAATATTTTAAAAGATCTGATACCCAGAAAGTCGGCTGAAATCATGAAACCGGACTCAATAGAAAATTCCCTCGTGTTCCATAAAAAATTTATTTTCAATATTTTCACTATCGACCTTGGGAGGAGGAAACGGCATGGATAAATGGACTCCAAAAGCATTATTTTGGTCAGATATAATATTTTGGAGATCTCGATACCCTCAAAGTCGGCTGAAATCTGGAAACCGAGACTAGGCATAGAAAATTCCCATGTGTTCCAAAAAAAGTTCCTTTTCGGTATTTTCTCTGTAGACCTCGGCATTGGGAAATGGCATGGATAAGTGGACTCCAAAAGCATTATTTCGGTCAGATTTAATATTTTGGAGATCTCGATACCCTGAAAGTCGGCTGAAATCAGGAAACCGGACTCGGCACAAAAAATTCCCTTGTGTTCCATAAAAAATTTATTTTCGGTATTTTCACTGTCGACCTTGGGAGGAGGAAACGGCATGGATAAATGGACTCCAAAAGCATTATTTCGGTCAGCTTTAATATTTTGGAGATTCGATAGCTAGAAAGTGGCTAGAAATCTAGAAACCAAGAATCGAGCAAAAGAAAATTCCACGTGTTCCATTAAATTCATTTTGATATTTTTCACTATAGACCTCGGTAGGAAACGGCATGGATAAGTGGACTCCAAAAGCATTATTTTAGTCTATTTAATATTTGGAGATCCCAATACCGACAGTGAAATGAAATCATGAAAGCGAGACTCGGCACAGAAAATTCCCTCGTGTTCCATAAAAAATTTCTTTTCGGTATTTTCACTGTTGACCTTGGGAGGAGGAAGCTGACATGGAAAGAGTGGACTCCAAAAGCATTATTTCGGTCAGATTTAATATTTTGGAGATCCCAATACCCTGAAAGTCGGCTGAAATCATGAAACTAGAACTCGGCATAGAAAATTCCCTCGTGTTCCATAAAAAATTCATTTCGTTATTTCCTTATTTGACCTTGGGAGAGAAGCGGCATGGATAAGTGGACTCCAAAAGCTTTATTCAGTTAGATTATAATATTTTGGAGATTTCGATACCGATGAAAGTGGGATGAAATCATGAAACCTTGACTCGGCACAGAAAATTCCCTCGTGTTCCATAAAAAATTTATTTTCGGTATTTTCACTGTTGACCTTGGGAGGAGGAAATGGCATGGATAAGTGGACTGCAAAAGCATTATTTCGGTCAGATTTAATTTTTGGAGATCCCGATACCCTGATAGTATGCTGAAATCATGAAACCTTGACTCGGCATAGAAAATTCCCTCGTGTTCCATAAGTAAATTATTTTCGGTATTTTCACTTTGATGACCTAGGAGGAATTGTGCATGGATAAGTGGCTCAAAAGCATTATTTTGGTCAGATTTAATATTTTGGAATCCCAATACCCGAAAGTCGCTGAAATCATGAAACTGGACTCAGCATAGAAAATTCCCTCGTATTCCATAAAAAAATTATTTTCGGTATTTTTTCAAAAGCAACATGGATAAGTGGACTCCAAAAGCATTATTTCGATCAGATTTAATATTTTGGACATCTCGATATCCTGAAAGTCGGCTGAAATAAGAAAAACGAGAATCGACACAGAAAATTCCCTCGTGTTCCATAATTTTTTTTTTCCGTATTTTATGCCAGACCTCGGCATGGGGAAACCACATGGATAAGTGGACTCCAAAAGCATTATTTCGATCAGATTTAATATTTTGGAGATCTCGATATCTGGAAAGTGAATGAAATAAGAAATGGAATCGACACGAAAATTCCCTCGTGTTCCATAAAAATTTTTTTTTTTCCGTATTTTGTAGACCTCGGCATGGGAAACCACATGGATAAGTGGACTCCAAAAGCATTATTTCGATCAGATTTACTATTTTGGAGATCTCGATATCTCAAAAATTGAGCTGAAATAAGGAAACGGAGAATCGGCATAGAAAATTCCCTCGTGTTCCAAATTTTTTTCCGTATTTTATCTGAGCCTAGGCATGGGGAAACCACATGGATAAGTGGACTCCAAAGCATTATTTCGATCAGATTTAATATTTTGGACATCTCGATATCAGAAAGTAGGCTGAAATCGAAAAGCGAGACTCGGCATATAAAATTCCCTCGTGTTACATTAATTTTTTTTTTTCCGTTATTTTCTTTATACGACCTCGGCATGGGGAAACCGCTGTGGATAAGTGGACACCAAAAGTATTATTTCGGTCAAATTTAATACTTTGGAGATCTCGATACCCTGAATGTCGGGATGAAAATCGACAGGACTCGGCATAGGAAAATTGGCTTATGTTCGATTAAAATTCATTTTTGGTATTTTCGATGCGACCTCGGGGATGGAAAGCGGCATGGATAAGTGGACTCCAAAAGCATTACTATGGTCTGATTTAATATGTTGGAGATCCCGATGTCAGAAAATGAGCTGAAATCGGAGAATGGGCGGTAAGAAAATTCCCCTCTTGCGTTCCATTAAAAATTCATTTCGTTAATTTCTCTCCAAACCACGCCAGAGGCAAACAGCATACATAAGTGAGGCTCGAAAAGCATTATTTAGGTCAAATTTAATATTTTCCAAGATCCCAATACCCTGAAAGTCGGTTGAAATCATGAAACCCGTACTCGGCACAGAAAATTCCCTCGTGTTCCATGAAAAAGTTATTTTTGGTATTTTCACTACTGACCTTGGGAGGAGGAAATGGCATGGATAAGTGGACTCCAAAAGTATTATTACGGTCAGATTTAATATTTTGGACATCTCGATACCTAGAAATTCGGCTAAAATCGGGAAAACGAAATCATGGCCTAGAAAATTCCCTTGTGTTCCGTTAAAAATTTCTTTTCAGTATTTCCGATGCCAACCTGGCATGGGAAATACATAAATAAGCGTATTCCAAAAGCATTATTTTGGTCAATTTAATATTTCAGAATCCCGATAGCTTGAAAGTGGGCTGAAAAAGAAACGGAGAGTCCGAGCATAAATTCCTATGTTCCATTAAAAATTGATTTTCGGTATTTTACTCGACCTAGGGAGAAAACAGCATGGATAAATGAACTCCAAAAGCATTATTTCGATCAGATTTAATATTTGCAGATCCCGATAGCTGAAAGTGGGTTGAAATCAGAAAAACGGAGACTCGGCATAGAAAATTCCCTCGAGTTCCATTAATTTTTTCAGTATTTTCTTTTTTCTCGACCCAGCAGGAGGAGAAACGGCATGGCAAGTGGACTCCAAAAAGCATTATTTCGGGCATAGTTTAATATTTTGGAGATCTAATATGCAGAAAATGGGCTAAAATCGGGACACCTTGACTTTGCATAGAAAATTCCCTTATGTTCCATAAAAATTCATTTTCGTTATTTTCCTTGCCGACCCCTGGGAGGAAAGCTTGACATGGATAAGTGGACTCTAAAAAGCATTATTTTTGGTCTAATATAATATTTTGGAGATCTCGATACCAAAGTTGGATAAAATCGGAACACGGGACTCGGCATAGAAAATTCCTCGTGTTCCATTAAAAATTATTTTAGATGTTGTTTCATTGTCGACCACAGGAGCGGAATGTTTGCGAGGATAAGCGGGCCCCAAAAGCATTATTTCTGTCCAATTTAATATTTTGGAGATCTCGATACCTAGAAGTCGGCTGAAATGCAAATGGGGCAAGGCAGAAAATTCCCACCTATTCACAAAAATTCATTTTTCAGATATTTTCTGATGCCGACCTTGCCATTGGGAAATGGTGGATAAGTGGACTCCAAAAAGCATTATTTTACGGTCCCATTTAATATTTTGGAGAGAAAGCTGCGTGGATAAGCGGGAAAGCAATATTGCGATCCGATTGAATATTTTGGAGATCTCGATACCCAAAATGGGTATGAAATCGGGAAACGGGCTCAGGCACAGAAAATTCCCTACGTGTTACGTTACAAATTCATTTTCAGTATTTTCAATTTGACCGACCTTGGGAGGCGGAAACGGCTGTGATAAAAGCGGACTCAAAAGCATTATTTGATCAATTTAATATTTTGGAGATCCTGATACCTAGAAATCGAAATTTGAAATAAGAAATCTAAGATTTCGGCATAAAAAATTCCCTTCTATTCCATTAAAAATTCTTTCATTATTTTCCTTTGTAGACCGGCAGTAGAGCGGAATCTGTAATAAGTGGACACCAAAAGCATTATTTTGATCGATTGAATATTTTGCAGATCTCGATACTCAGAAATCGAGCTAATATCATGAAACCCCGAGACTCGGCATAAAAATTCCCTCTTGTTCGATAAAAATTCATTTTCAGTATTTTCACTATTGACCTTGGGGGAAGCGAGGAAACGTGTGGATAAATGGATTCCAAAAGCATTATTTTAAGTCATATTTAATATTTTGGAGATCCCCATATCTTGAAAGTAGGCTGAAATCAAAAATGGGAGAATCGGCAAAAGAAAATTCATATCGTTCGAGAAAAAAATTCATTTTCGGTATTTTCTGTAGACCTCGGAAGGGGAAGCGTGGATAAGTGGAGCTCCAAAAAAAGCATTATTTCGGTCGATTTAATATTTTTAAGATCCACGATACCCAAAAGTGAGCTGAAATCATGGAAACACGGACTCGGCATAGAAGATTCCCTTGTGTTCCATAAAAAATTCATTTTCGGTATTTTCTTCCGACCTTGGGACTGGGCGGCATGGATAAGTGGGCTCCAAAAGCATTATTGCGATTCGATTGAATATTTTGGAATCCCGATACCCCTGAAAGTTGGCTGAAATCAAACGGAGGATCGGCACAAAAAATTCCTCGTGTTCCGTTAGAATTTTTTTGGTATTTTCTTTGTAGACCTTGGCATGGGGAAACGACATGGATAGTGTATTCAAAAAGCATTATTTCGGTCATATTTAATATTTTCAATCCTGATAGCTAAAAAAGTAGGCTGAAATCGGAAGGAGACTTGTCGACAAAAATTCCTTATGTTCCATAAAAATTCCTTGTTGGTATTTTCCTTTGCAGACCTAGGGAGGCAAACAACATGGATAAGCGGCTTCCAAAGCATTATTTGGGTCTGATTTAATATTTTGGAGATCTAGACACCAGAAAGTGAGATGAAATAAGGAAACGGAAACTCAACATAGAAAATTCTCTTATGTTCATTAAATTTTTTTTTTTTGGTATTTTCACTCCCAGGACCTCGGGAGGCAGAAACTGCATGGATAAGTGAGCTCCGAAAGCATTATTTCGGGCTGATTTAATATTTTGGGAATCCCAATATGCAGAAAGTGGGCTGAAATTCGGACCTGAGAGACTCGACATATAAAATTCCCTTCGTGTTACATTAAAATTTCATTTTGGTATTTTCCTTTGCCGAACTTGGGAGGAAAGCGGCTGGATAAGTGGACTCCAAAAGCATTATTTTGGTCAGATTTAATATTTTTGGAGATCCCAATACCGAGAAAGTCGGCTAAAAAAAAATCAGGACACGGAGCTCGGCATAGAATTTCATTATGTTCCATTAAAATTCATTTTTGGGATTATCTTTGCAAACCCGGCATAGTGAAATTTGCGATGGATCGCCCGGAACCAAAAGCATTATGCGGTCCAATTTAATATTTTGGAGATCTCGATACCCAAAAATTGGGCTGAAATGAAAAAGTGAGACTTGGCATAGAAAATTCCCTTTTGTTCCATAAAAAATTCATTTGGTATTTTCTTTGCCCACCCTGGCATAGTGAAACGGCATGGATCGTGGACTCCAAAAGCATTATTTCAGTACGATTTAATATTTTGAGAACCCGATACCCGAAGAGTGAGATACAAGTTGTAATGGGTAGAATTGGAAGCTTGATCTCTAAAATACTACAATCCAACCCTTGGTAGTTTGGAAGTGAAGGAGTATTTAAGGAGAATAAGAAAGCCGATGAGCAAGTAAGAGACGAGAGTGTAAATTTATAATTTGAAATCTTGTGAACCGAGCATACACTTGCCTTTGGTGAGCTTAAATGTTTGTAATCGTGAAATACCAAAGAGTAGATTAGTAAATAGTGTGATCTACTACTAAGTGTTTGCACTCAAAGTTGTAATTTCTTATTGATTACATAGCGAAATCCGCTAGAAAGCTATTAGCATGGGAAAGTGGACGTAGGCTTGATCTAAACCGAACCACCATAAATCTTATGTTCTTATTCTCATCCTAAACTCATTTATTTTGTTTGTAGTTCTATTTAACTGCTAAAGTTTGATCTCGCTCAAGTCTCTGCTCTTGATTCGAGTTTCAAAAATCTGTTATTCTTTAGACTTGGTTTAGGAAGAAAAATATTTCTCTGTTCTTTGCAAAAGAATTTCTTCACACCTATTCACCCCCTTCTAGGTGTTCATACTAGCACTTTCAATTGGTATCAGAGCCAAGTGCTCGGTTTATAAAAGTGTTTTTACTTTTGAGCTAAAGATCTTCTATGACTAGTATCTTGGCACCAGGACTTATGGAAGGGCAAAGCAACAATAGGCCTATATTTGATAGAAATGAATAACGTGTGAAAGAACAAAATGAAAGCATTCATAAGATCTAGCGATCCCTTGCAATGGGATGTTGTGGAAAAATGAATCAACCCCACTACTACATCTTCTTCAAATAAGAATGGCAAAGACAAAAAAACCAAACCTCGGCTCTATATCTCGGACAGAGTTGTCCAAAAGATAAGCTATTGATGCAAAATCCATTTATTCTTTATATTATGCCTTGTCTCCTGCTGAGTATAATATAATCTCTTCATGTGAAATAGTTAAAGAAGTTTGGAATAGACTTTATGTTATATATAAAAGGACTGATCGTATAAAAGAGACAAAAGTAAACTTTCTACTTAACAAATATGAATCCTTCAAGATGAATCAATGAGAATTGATTGGAGATATGTTCGGCCATTTTATAGAAATTGTAAATGATTTAGCATATCAAGGTCAGCCAATTTTAGCTAATTTCTGCCCCAATGAAGGTCAACAAACTCTTACGAGGTTCTCAAAAAGATTGGAACCATGTCAAGACCTCAATGGGAAACTCGAGGATTATGCCACTCTTCGTTGATGAATGGATTGGCACTCTTCAATCCCATGAAGTGAAACAAATCAGAAGAAGATCCGGAAGGTAGAAGTCCATCACTTTAATATCTAACATTGATTTTGATGATACGAGACTCTAAAAATCACATGGACGACAAAAGAACTTGCTTCTATGATCAAGAAATTCAAAAATTAGTAGAAAAGAAGGAAATTCAGTGAAAGAAGACAATATAAGCAGAATGGCCAGAAAAGAACCATGAAATAAGGATGAGAAGGAAATATATGTTTGATAACACATTCAGAATCTGAGTTTGACTTAGACACAAACAGGAATCAAAGTCGACTCGAATGGAACAAAATCCGATGAGGAAATCGAGGTAAGCCATTCAAAAATTCCTATCAAAGTTTTTTTTTTAAGAATTCCTATCAAAGTTTCAAAGTATATAAATGAACTTTGTTTAAATATCAAATCTTCTCTCAAAAGGATCTCAAACTAAAAATGAGAATTCATGAATAAAGCAACATGATTCTCTCGAAAAGAAAAGTTTGAAATTTTGCAAAAGATTTTCTACAAACAAAAAAAAAGTCAAGATTTACTTGTAAAAAAAAATGATTCTTTAAAAAATGAATTTTCAAATATTTCGACAAAATTTTCAAATAGTTAAAAAACATTAGAGCATATCATTTTCATGTAAGTACCATACTATAATAAGTCGGGACTTAGTTTTAAAAATGAAAGTGATTCTCTAATTGATTTTCCTAAAGTTAAGGAGAGACTTAAACAAAGACCTCCTAGACTTGCATACAAGAAACATTTTCAAATAATCTTTACAAAACCTATTGGTCAAAAAGCCCTCAAATGTTCAAATTGTGGAGATTCAGAACACTTTAAGAAAGAATATCCTATAGTCTGGAGACCTATTAAGAAAGATTGGGTTAAACGGCATACTCTACTAACTCTCTTGGACCCAAGAAAAATAGGTACCAAAGAAAAGAAGAAAGAGGTTTGGTAAGAAATGTATATATTTTTATTCTCAATTAGGTTTGAGTACACAATTTTAAATTTCTCATTATGCTTGATATTCGATATATCTTTGGTTGATTCAGATTTTATAATAATCATATTCTTTGATTTGTTTTATTGAAGAAAAAATCGTGTAATTTATTTTTGTGATTCATGCGTTGAGATTTGATATAATACGTGTGATCATTTTGCTTAGAGACAAATGAATTTATTTGATTTGATTTTATGCTCTATAATTTTGTCATATTTTGTAAAGTAGAAATATGTTTTGCATGATATTAAAATATTCTTTCTTAAGATATTCAAGGATTTTATTCTGATTTTATTGTGCTTTCAATAAGTGAGAATTTATTTTTGTGCAAGATATTATTTCCTTAAATACTTTATTATGATGAGTTTGGAAAGAATATTTGATTATCTATGGAGATTTTATATTTTGCTCTAACAAAATGGAATCCAAATTGATGGATGCCAAGAAAATGAGTGCATTGCAGGAAATTTTAGTGCAATCAGAAAAATATCTCCTATGAAGATTGGTAATGATTTTTTTTTATCAATGGTATATTTCAAATATATACCATGGGTAAGAGAATATTTTTATCCTGCCTTACAAATCTCTACATACATTTATCATGATTTTAGATGGATCTCTACATACATTTATCATGATTTTAGATGATTGCCAATGAATTATATATGATTTATATTGCAAATATCTTTTGTTATGAACATAGGGCATTGCATTTTTTTTAAATTGCTTGATTTGTACGTGATAGAAATAATGTCTTTCTTTTTAAATGCATCGATAATATATCTGAGATTTATGCTCAAAGAAATCCTTTGATTTTGAAGATGTTACTGCATATGCATGAATATTCTTCTGAAAGTTCAAAAATTCCCTTCCTTGTACAAAGTTTTGCAAATTGTTAAGAAAATCCCTAATGTGTCGTCACAGAAGACCGGAGTAGTTCTAGTTTTCAATAATTTATAATTTTATATATGTCAATTTACATTTATTGAAGAAATGGCATTATATATTATGTGGATTATTGTACTAGCTTATTTGTGCAAGAAGTTTGTTAAGTTGATGTAAGTTGATTCTTGTATAATGATTTCAATATTCGAATGTATATTTCTTATCAAGAGAAAGATGAGAACTAGGTACCTTATTTGTGGCACTCGTGATAAGAGGTGCCTCTTCTTCATTTTCATTGCGAGAAAACTCCAATTCCGTTATCAGAGTCATCTCCTCATGTCCCTCCACCTCCATTGACGTGTTATCTTGATATATTAACTTCATACTACATAACAATAATAGAATATAATAGAAACTTCAAAATAAAGAGCAAACTAAAAATGAAACACTACAATGAACCCATTTATTTCAATGCGACTCATATAATGATACCCATTGGCCAATAATTTCTAAATGTGACACCAAATATATAAAATATAGAATTGCTGAAAGATACAGAATTGCTGCTTAACATATTATTTTATTAGAAAAATTTCCTGAGTTAATTTTTAAGGAGGAGGCAAAAGGAATTACTTCTTTTTGTTTGTTGAAGAAGGGAAAGGAAAATTGGAGATGCTAGGAGAACTTATTTTACCTTAGAGATTGGTATGTAGACTCTATATGTAGTCTACTATAATTTGGATGAAACGCTTGGGGTAGGTTCCGATTGTTAGGCAAGATTTGAAGATGGGAGCAGGAAAAGTGGCATCTCAATGTCCTCATGAATTAACCTTAATTTCACGGAATGCTGGGAAATTGACTTGTGCTCCTTCAAATGATATTATTGAAACTTCAATACGGTCGTTTCTCTTGTTTCTCTGACTATTTTGTAGATGTTGCCACGGGGATGTATGCGGAACTGATGCAGAGGTTGGTTGTGAAGAATTTCCTTCATGAATTAACCTTAATTTCACGGAATGCTGGGAAATTGACTTGTACTCCTTCAAATGATATTATTGAAACTTCAATACGGTCGTTTTGCTTGTTTCTCTGACTAATTTGTTGATGTTGCCACGGGGATGTATGCGGAACTGATGCAGAGGTTGGTTGTGAAGAATTTCTTTCATGGATAATTTGCTTCCAAATGACAACTCTAATTTTTTTTTTCATGCAAGCGAGTTGAGTTTATTAATTTATTCTCTTCTACAGCAACCGGTTTCTTTTAAGATGGTGGGAGCAATGCGAGCAGCCCAAGATCATCTATACATGCAAGAATCAACAAGAAATGTAAGCAGGTAAATTTTTCTCTCATACTAAAAAGACTGCACTTTTAAGTTGGAGCTATTCCATATTGAGGTTTGCTCTTCACCAGGAATTAGCTCAGAGAAGCTGCCGATAGCACTGGCCTTCAAACTTTTGTAGTCACTGATGCTCGAACAACTCAGGTATGCATATGCATGTCCTTGCTTGTGGCATGTCTAAGAACCTTTCTTAATAACCTGCTTCATGGTGGCAACTGCAAAAAATTCAGAAAGACAGGGTTAGCATATGGGTGTGCTCAAAAGGTTGTACGATTGCTGTCATACTTTCCACATCATTTCTTTTTTGTACATACAAGCCTGTGTCATCGATTTGATTGGAGTTTCTGATCTTTGGTCATCAGAGGACTGCATTGAAAAATGGACTAAAGTTCCAAGACCTCGATTACACAAATTAAGAGTTACAAGACTTGGATTACACAATCCACCTAAGCCAGAGGACCAGAAATGGAATTACCCCTAAACAATAACTTTGGATGTATAATGCTCATGAACATCTTATGGATCATAACCTTCTTGAAGTAGAAAATTTAAACTTTACATAATGATAAAAACAAGGTCACAAGATAAAATTTTGACCTAGGAAGTGGCTCAATACAAACAAGGAATTGTTCTATGGAGGTCCCCTATAGCAGCATGAAAAGTAATGCCAAATCTTCAAAGAGAAGGTAATAGATGATGCAAGCTGTGGCTCAATACAAACAAGAAATGGTTCTATGGAGGCCTACCATAGCAGCATGAAAAGTAACACCAATTCTTCTAAAGAAAGCTAATCGATGTCACAAAGGAGGGAGGATAATACATCCACAAAACATTACTTTATAGGAAAATTAAGGAAACATAGCTAGAGGATGCATTTGTCCCCTTCTATGTTGAGAATTTTGATTTTCTTATTTTTTTCTTTTAGTGTTTTTTTTTTCGGAGTCTAATGCCCTCTATTTTAAGAAATATAACTAAGTTGCTGAATCTAGATACTTTTAAATTTATCGGCTGGGAAAGTGGCGTCAGGAAGGTTGGGCGAGTGAGCGACCTCCACCGGGGGGACGAGCAGCGTCCAGCGGCAACGTCGATGGCGAGCGGCAAGGTGAGCAGGGGGTAACGGCATCCAGTGGTGGCATCGAGGGAGGCAAGGGCGGGACGAGTGCGGGCTGACTGTGGTGCAGTGGCAGGATGAGTAGCGTTCAGCAACGGCGTCGAGGGACAACGGCATTCGGCGGCAGCATCGAGGGCGAGCAACGTCCGGCGGTGGCATCAAGGGTGAGCAGCGTCGACGACGGGGCTGAGGCAGAGAACAGGAGAAGACTCAGAGGAGAACTGTGACGTGTGAACTAAGGGTAAACATTAAACTTGATTGGGGGCCATTTTTTGGAACCACGAACCGTTGGTTCCCAGAAAAAGGGAACCGGGAACCGAAACATTTCTTTTTAGAACAGGGAACCAGAGGGGAACCGAATTGGACCCTTTGGTTCTCGGATCTACCTACGAACCGTGCTCACCCTTAATTTTTTATAATTCTGAAAGGCCATCCGACCCGACTCGAATTTAGAAGATATGGATCTGGAATGGCCGTCCCTTGGAGACAACCTGACCCAACTCGAAGGCCCGAATTAAGAAGATCTGGATTCGGAAAAGCCGGTCCCTCGAAGACCCGACCTGACCCGAAATGACCCATTTTCCCTTCCCACCCTCTTTTCTTTCCTGCATGCGTAGAGGAGAGAGGACTCGAGAAAGTTACTCGGGGAAGAAGGAAGCCGTGGAAGAAGCTCCAAGCTCGCCGCCACCGCCATTGCCGCCGCCGATCGGCGACCCGCTGACCAACCCATTCACCTCCTTCTTGTCCCTGGACGACCTTGCCAATGAGCTCGCCTCCCTTGAGGACCTCGCCAAGCACGGCTCTTGGCGGTCCGTCCTCGACAAGGTCGCCCGCGCCCGGTCCCTCTCCCTCCTCCGCCACCCCCACGACCACCTCGCCTACCTCTCCTACAATGCCCTCGCCCTCACCAAGCTCCACTGCTTCGCCGATGCCGCCGCCGAGCTCGACTCCCTCCAGGATCTCGAGTCCCCCGAGTACAGGTACGAGTCCTACCCACAAATCTACCCGGGCTGGTCCGACTTGATGGTGCCCTTCTACCTCCGGTGGCTGAACTGCGTGATCCCGATCAAGTTGGGCACCCGCCAGGAGGTTTGGATCGGTTCTACGCGCTTCTGGATTTCGTCAGAGGAAATTGGAGGAGAGAAGGAACAAGGGTTTGTCCGAGGAGGACGAGTCGGTGAGGGCTCGGAGGAGGAGGAGGTTCTGGTGATGAATGGCATCGTGGGTAATCATTTAAGTAATAAGGAGTTCAGTGCGTGCTTGGATTTGATCAGGGATATGTTTAGGAGGGGTTATTCGGAGGACCCCGTTTTGGTCTCGAGGTTGGAATCTATTCAGGTGCAGATCGGAATCTGGAGAGCGCGAAGAGCTCATTTAAGCAGATCGATGGGATGGTGAACGAAGGGAAGGGTCATGGGTCGTTGAGTGAGGTTGACCTGAAGAATCTCGTGAACAGAAATAAGGCCTTGTTGTATTTGGTGGCGACGGATTATGTGTCGGCTGTGAGGGAGTATGAGCAGTGTATTGAAAGAGATGATTTGGATGTGGTGGCGATCAACAATAAGGTGCTTTGTTTAATGTATCTAGGGACTTGTCGGATTCAATCGAGGTGCTGGAGAACGCGCTTGAAAGGGTTCCTACCGTTGCTTTGAATGGGTCTCTCGTAGTAAACCTGTGTAGTAGGTACGAGTTGACGTATGTCAATCACTCGGATATTATTTAATAATCATTCTGTTTGTGGAAATAATTTTGATAGAAAATGATTCTATTTTATTTTGTTCTTTAGAATAGTTTTTAAACATTTTAAGGTATTTGGTAATTGCTCAAAATTTATATTCTCGAAATATTATTATATTTGGCACCGTACTCGAAATTTCTAATCCGAACCATTTTCTTTTAATTTTTAATGATTTTATTTACTTTTTTTCTTTTTTTTCTTTTCTTTCTCTTCTTCTTCAACCTTTGGCCGGTCATTAGTAGTCGGGCAAGGCTCGGCCAAACCTTGCCAGATTTGGGCTTGGCTGAGCCTCACTTGGTCGGGTAAGGCTCCCCTAGCCACCGGCAAGCTTTGCTCAGTTATGGTTGGGGGAGGCCCAGGTGAGGCTCGCTGGTGGTTGGGCGAGCCTCCGATGGCTCGCCGAGCCTGAGCCAACTGGTCACCAATGATCGGCGGTGGTGGATGGTTGCGGCATCAATTGATGGTGGCGGTGGTGGAAGAAGAGAAGAAAAAGAGAAGAAGGAAAAAGAGAACAAATAAATCTAGGTTTGCTTGATTTTGGTATTGTTCGCGGGAACAAAGAAGTAACTTTTTTCTTACTTCTTGACTAAGTAGCACGGACATGCGACACAGACACGCGACACGACACGTTGACACACTATTTCTTAAAAATAGAGAATTCCGAGATGTTGGGACGTTGTATATTAAATAAATATTTTTATTTTTAATTAATTGAATTCAAATTAAGTATATTTATTTTTGAAATTATTTTTAATCTCATTTATTTATTTTTATTAAAAAAAAATCCCCACTAGGGTCCCCCACTCTCTTTTTCCCTTATCCATTTCCTCCAACCCTCAAATTTATTTTCCTTTCCCTCCCCACCATCGTCCATTCCCCCACCCCCAAATTTACTTTTTTTTATCTTTCCCTCCAACCACCGTCGATTTCCCCACCTGTCCCTGTCACTTTCCTTCCCCCAAAATACGTGATGACCCATTAGACTCCCATTTTTTTTAATTATTTTTAGTTTCTTATCAAAACCCTAGCTCCTTTACTCCTCCTCGCTACTCGCGATCCTTCCTCTTCTCCTCCTCCCGATCCTTCTCCTTCCTTGCCACTCACTGCACTACCCCCTTCCTTGCCGCTCGCTACTCGCCGCACAACCGCCTTCCTCTCATCTTCCTCTCGCCTTTGGTCCTTTCTCCCTCGCAGCTGCAACCTCGTCGGATCCATCGCAGCAACACAGTGGAGGCCCTCACCTCAGTCTATGCTTGGCCATCTCTCGCCGTTGCTCACGGTCTGCTCCCTCCCGGACATGTGTGTCGAAGCGTGTCGGGCAAAGGTTGACCACGTGTCGGAAAATTGACACGCGTTGACCACGTGTCCGACCGTGTTCGAGCATGTCGACGTGTCCGACATGCTCCAACATGTGTTGGACACAACACAGAAACACGGACAACATGCTTCATAGCTTCTTGATTCTGTTTCACATCCATTTTTGGGAATACAAATTTACCAAACGAATTTTTATTTCACATCTACTCATGCAAAAAAAAAAAAAAAATAGACATTGTTATTATTTGGCAAATTGTCAAACGCGTCCTAAAAGACTTTTAGTAATTGAATTGCGCAAGTGGCTCCTATGATTTTGATTCATCGTGTACCAGGATTTGATGGTACTATCTCGTCCACTGTCATACGATAGTTTTCTTACTAATGTCATCCAAGGGGCCAGGGTGATTTGGGGGTTGGGTTGGGGTAATCGGCACTAGTAGGCCCTCAGCCTTGGAGTTCAACGGATAAATCAGTTTGACTCATCACCATTGGGTATATAGCGACAATTTAGCAATATTGAGGGGTGGGATTGAGAAAATATATGATGACGGACTAATTATCTTCCTTCTTTCTAGGTAAGCTCAAAAAATATATGTATAAGTGGTGGTCCCAATATAGTTTCAAGCAACCAGCATCTTCAAACAAATTATGGACACCAGACTTGAGCTTGACTTATAATAATGAATGCGTTTGTTATGTGTTGATTTCCAGATAAAAGGCAATGTTGATCTCATCTAATTCTTAGAATGCGGGATAGGCTTGCCGTCTAGGATTTCCGATGCAACAACCAATACCATTGACTAGACGAGAGCTATGTGGCCAAAGAAGATGCGTTCCACTGGTATAACATTGCCTAATTCATCAAAAAGAGATCCACCGATGTGCCACAAAATAGCCCCTCTATGGCGATCAAAGGCGGGATTCAATAAAAGTGAAGGCTCATGTTGGCGAGGAAACCCAAAAAGAGTACCTCTTCATGATCTTAGACGAACAAGAATTTGATTACCGCAACATAAGTATGTGATGTCCCTTATGGGTACAGGGGACTTTCATCAAGCACCACATGCACAAACAGAGCTGCAAAGTCAAAGCATTTGTGACATAGAAAGTGTGTCCTTAACTCGAGTCTCTCTTATCATTAAATCTCTAGCGACGATGGACATCACAAAAATGCACAAAGTTTTCCCTAGACACACTGGGTTCGTTTCGTTCAACTTTAGGAAAATGCAAAGCCATTTCCCCAGTATCTTATGAAAGCAATAATGTTTAGATAATTTATTTTGGAGTATATTTTATAAAGCAATTTTTTAAGTGAAAGGAAAAAAAAAAAAAAATAAAGAAAAATAAATTTGGATGAGCATCGGCAGAGGCAGGGGTTGTGCGAGCTTTGCCAGCGTTGACCATAGGCCAGCATCAATGGTGATCAGAGGTGACTGTCGGCTGTGGTCGTGCAAACTAGCTTAAACCGTGAAACTTATATCCCGGTACACTGCAAAGAAACATAGCGCAGACACAGACAGAATTGCCAACATAGACACTAAAAAAGATTCATGCAGCGTCGAATCGAGTCATGGAGACTAATTCGCGGGGCGCAACTAATCTAGGCCGTGGGTAAATATGGCATCCCAAAATTCAAAATCAAGCTATAAGGTGTTAAAGCCTCTAATTAGGTAATGAAATTACCTATGGTTTATGCTTTAGCCATTAGTCTCTTTTTAAGATTAGGTGATTTGTGCTTATGTTTATGAGATTCTAAATTAGAGATGATGATAATATATTCTTGGCCATGCACCTTATGAATTAAATAAAAAGTCACAAGACTTTGGCCATGTGGAAGTTAAAATTTAAAATTTATAGAAGAAATTATGAAAAGGGGAAAATTTAAATTTTTATTAGGATGGACCTTAGGCCCATTGGCCTAAGCTTTAGTGGGCCAAGCTAGTTGGCCCAATAGGAGCCCACGGTGGGGCTGTCGACCGGCCCATTGAGGCCCAAGGAGGTGTGGCCGTCGGCCACAAAAAGGAGGCCCAAGAGAAGGCCCAAGCCCAAGCCCAAAAGCCCAAGCCCATTATGCATGCATTGAGACAAGTGGCACAAAGGAAGATGGCATGCATTGGCTAATTACGAGGCAAGCAATGATTACTAATGATGAGGATTAGGAGGGATACAAGGGGAGAGAGAGAAGGGTGGTCGGTTCATTCACCCAAAGAGAGTGAGAGGGAGAGAGATTTCAAGAGAGAGGGAGAATGACCGAGAGAGGAGGAACCAAGGAGGAGCCGCCGTCCGACCGCCGTGCTCGCCGCCGTGTGCCGCCGTCCATCCGGTCTAGAGGCAAGTGGGAGTCCTCTAGCTGCTCTTTCATGTGTTTTTGTTACATTTATGGTTGATATAGTGTCGAGTTTGGGTGATTAGGTGAGGAAAACCGAAGTATGGATGGATTGTTCTTGGGTGGTATGGCTGTTTTCGCTTGAACAGTTTGAGTCAGAATGTTGTGTAAGCTTGCATGCATGTTTGGAGTCCGATTTTGGCTTTGATATCTTCATGAAAGTTGTAGATAACATCTTGAAATACAACATACTAAAATTTCGTGGAAAATGATGGATATTGGAGGGGTTAAACTCTCATCCTACGGAGACCTCAGATCTGGAACGATTTTACTGACCTCTTGTTGGATTTGTGGTTGCATGTTGATTTGTGCTAAGAATATTTCATCGATCTCTTCATGAAAGATGTAGGGGACATCTTAAAATACAACATACTCAAATTTGAAGTGAAATTAACAAGTATAGCCTAGTAAATCGACTAGATCTTGAAGACGGTAATTCTGGAGATGTATTTCGGGACACCCGAGACTTCATGGACTTAAATGACGACTATACTCTGGTTATTTGACTTAGATCTCTGAATTAAACTTGTAGATAAAATATTTATGTATAACATATCCAAATTTCAGAGGAAAACAAAGATATTAGGTAGGTGAAAACTCAGTATTTCGGAGAAGCATGCACTGGATGATGCGGTAATGGATCCAGAAGCTTCGTGAGACTGTAGAAATTAATCTAAAAAGAATCTCGCTTGGAAGTCTTCATGAACGATGTACGACATTTTCTTGGCTATAATTCGGTAAAATTTCGTAATTTTTGGAGGTCGTATGGATATTTTAATCGAATTTCTTCAAAGACTGTGCATTCTGATTTCACCCGAAAATGACATGCCATTTTGTGAGAATTGTGAAATTTTGTGAAATTCTATTTGGCCATGTATTTTGCATGAAATTAATATTCTATTGTCTTGTTTATCACTTGCCTTAATTTTTATAATTTATAGATATTAAATTTAATATTGTTGAAAATAACAAAAGCTGGAATTTAAATAAATGAAAAAGGGCATGAAAAATGGATTATTTTATTGGCCATAAATTCCATTAAATTTATTTCATAAATAATTATACCATGTAGCATGTATGATGAGGTCTTGATGTATGCATGACATTGAATTGACATACATGTATGAATTCCATGCCAAGTATGACTTGTTTGATGTCACGTCATATGCCATGCTAAATTAAGACTCAAATTGGTAAACATGGATAATGGTAAATGAGGAGGTGGTTGTGGTGGAGGATGATGCCCGGAATGTGGGGGGCCAGATGCCCGGTGGCCTGGAATGGCTGAATGCCGGAGGTTTTTCTCGCATGGGATGCTAGTGTATAATATGAGATGAAATTGATGATCCGATGAGGGATGATGTGGTGATCAAATTGAAAGTTAAAAGTGGAAATCAAACCATGATGATGATATATGACATGGCATGATGATATGCATGATTGATATGCATGATGATGATGATGATGATATATGACATGGCATGATGATATGGCATGATGATATGCATGATGATGATGACATGTGTGATGTGATGATGCCATGATGATGATGACATGTGTGATGTGATGATGCCATGATGATGATGACATGTGTATGGTATAATGATGTCATGCATATGATGATGATGACATATGTGTAATATAATAATGTCATGATGATGACTATATGAGTATGACATGATGATACACATGTATGTGTTATGATTGTGATGATGATGCATGATTAGTATGCGCATGGCTTCAAGGTAAGTAATGCCTGGAATGCATGTATGATTTGTATGATGCATTGAGTGGTTATTGGATTTCCTTTACCTGCTGAGTGGTTGTACTCACCCCTTTTGGGGACCAACATTTCAGATTAGCAGCATGCCGCTCCCTGCCATCACGCGGGGTATATTTTACGGTCTACCATCCGATGTAGAGGTCGAGTGCGCGGAGATTGATTGTCCCTCTATTCCTGGACTGACTTTTATTCGAGTGCGTTGTCTAGTGATGTACGACGTGGGCTGGCGGGGGCCTGTCATTCGAGGGTTCATATTCGTCCATGTTCGTCGAGATGGAGCGATGCGAGGGATGTTGCCGCCACCACCGCCTGATGCACCGGGTTGGGTGTGAGGCCCGTGCGTGACGAGTAGGAGCTGGATCTTTTTGGGATAGTTAGCCGACACTGATCATGGGGGTTGTGTACGTGAGATGTAGAGGGTCGAGGTTCTTTTTGGGGTTTAGGCCGGACGTGGCGAGTCTGGCTTTCTCCTTTTGATGTATCGACCCAAAGAAGTCTCATCTTGAAAATATATGTAAATAAAGTGCCGTGGCTTGTCTTTAAAATCAATATGATTAGTGGTGTGTATTTGTATCATGGTTGGTAGGGGAAGAGATGGTGATGTTTTAATTTGCTTCCGCTAATGAGTTGCGCTGGGACCGTTTTGTTTAAAAAAAAAAATGTATCTATGAATTACGGCGCTTCTTCTAAGGAGAAAGGTAATAAGGTGTAACATTGGCCTTTGGTGGCGACCTACGAAGGTTCGGGGTGCCACGGCCGCCCTTTTGGTATCAGAGCGAGTGGTTATAGGTGGAGTGATAAGGAGCCTCATTTGGAAATTGAGGAACATGATGACAATGCACACCATAGGATATAAAATGAAATAATTGAATAACGGGTGATGAGTGTTCACTCGTAGATCCCTAGCAGTTTATTTTGAGTTGCCTTTAGGTACCAGTAACATGCATATGTTACTTATGTAGTAGTAGTAGTTGCTTTGAATGGAGACAGTGACTCTCAAATTATTCCTGAGGCAATGCTTGGAAATTGCAGGAAAGTCATGGTGCGAGCTGGAAGTGCTCATCCATCGAGGGCTGAAGCCTGCTGCATGGGCTGAACCCGAATGGAAGACATCCTGTAGGCATTGGCCAATATTGGAAATCTGATGGAAAGGCAGGCGCAGCAACAGCCTGGAGCAGAACGCCGTACTCAAGGATTGGTGGAGCAATTTTTGAAGTTGAAGCCACCTAAGTTCAATGGAATGGGAAGTCCTGAGGAGGCGGAGCAATGGATTAATGGGATGGAACGAATTTTCCGGCTATTGGACTGCATTAATGCTGAGAAAATAGTTTTGGCAAAGTACCAACTGGAGGGAAATGCGAAGTTTTGGTGGAGAGCTTCGAAGGACATAATCTTTCCACTAGGTATTGATGTTAACTGAGAGGAGTTTGTTAGAGCTTTCAATAGGAAGCATTTTTCTGATTGTGCTAAGGATAGGAAGATTACAAAATTTGTCCAGCTAGAACAAAAGGAGTTGACAGTAGATCAGTATGAGGCTAGATTTTCTGAATTGTCTAGATATGCTCCTAGATTGATTGAGGATCAGGAGGAAAAGGCTAAGAGATTCTGAAAGGATTAGGACTGACATTAGAAAAGCAATGGTGCCTTTGAACATAAGAGATTATAATGAGATTTATGAAAGGGCGCAGTTAGTGGAGCATGAACTGTTAAGACAGCGGTCAGAGTTTAAGAAACCATTGAATTTTAATGATGTGAGAAGGGGTAGGAGACCTTATTCTTGTCAAGGTCAGATCTAGAATGTGAAGAAGAAGAGTAATTTTGGAAATCCTGGAGGAGCAAGAAGTGGTATGAATATAGGGAAAGCACCCTATCAGCCTGGTGTTTGTCAAAAGTGTAATGGACGCCATGGCCCAGGACCTTGCAATGGACAACCGAAGTGTTTTGGTTGTGGACAAGTGGGTCATCTTAGGAGAAGTTGCCCACAAGAGAGGTCGCAAGTGAGTGTTGGCTCGATGCGACAGGGATATCAGAGTGCTATTAAGTCAAACCCACAAGGAAATCCTCCGAGGCCACCAACACAAGGAAGGGTGTATGCAGTCACCCAGGAGGAAGCGGAAGCTTCCAAAAATGTTATCTCATGTACGATCCTTATTAATGGTGAAAAGGCATATGCATTGTTTGATACGGGTGCAACACATTCATTTGTGTCTGAAAGATATAAACGTTCGAATAAGATAGAAGTTATGCCTCTTGAGACGCCTCTTTGTGTTTTCACGCCTTTAAAGGATATGGTATTGTCTACCCTGGTGTGTAGAAATTGTAAGATATCAATGGAAGGAAAGGATATGGAAATAGACTTGGCTATAATGGCCATGTATGATTTTGACGTTATTATAGGAATGGACTGGCTTCATAAGTATCGGGTTAGAATGGATTATTACAGAAGAGTGATTCAATTCGTTTTAACTGATCAGTCTAGTTGTGAATTTTTAGGAGGTCGAGACCCATCTTCTGTAGCACTTATTTCGCGGTAGAAGCACATGAAGTTACTTGACAAAGGATGTCAAGGGTACTTAGCCATAGTTAGAGATTATGCAAGGGAGGAGCCTAAAATTGAGGAAGTTCGTGTAGTTAATGAATTTCAAGATGTCTTCCTTGAGGAATTGCCTGGATTGCCGCCAGAGCGGGAAATTGAGTTTGAAATTGAGTTAATGCCTGGAACAGGACCAATATCAAAAGCCCCATATAGGATGGCCTTAGTCAAATTAAAGGAGTTGAAAGTGCAATTACAGGAGTTGCTTGACAAAGGATTCATTAGACCAAGTGCTTCACCTTGGGGTGCACTGGTCTTGTTTGTGAAAAAGAAAGATGGATCGATGCGCTTGTGCATTGATTATAGGCAGCTGAACCATGTGACCATTAAGAATAAGTATCCTTTGCCTAGAATTGATAACCTATTTGACCAACTCCAGGGAAGTTCGGTCTTCTCTAAGATTGACTTAAGGTCGGGATACCATCAGTTGAGAATTAAGAAGGAGGACATTCCTAAGACTGCGTTTAGGACTCGTTATGGACACTACGAGTTCCTTGTTATGCCATTTGGATTGACTAACGCGCCGGCTGCATTTATGGATCTGATGAATAGGATATTTCAGCCTTATTTAGACCAGTTTGTGATTGTATTTATTGATGATAATCTGGTATATTCAAAAGGGCCTAAAGAGCATGAGCAACATTTGAGGATAGTTTCTGATTACGAGAGAGCATAAGTTGTATGCTAAGTTTAGTAAGTGTGAGTTTTGGTTGGACCATATAATATTTTTAGGACGTGTGGTGTCAGGAGAAGGAATTGCAGTAGACCTGGCAAAAGTTGAAATGGTAGTGAATTGGCCGAGACCGACAACACCTACTGAAATACGAAGTTTCTTAGGACTAGCTGGTTATTATAGGAGGTTTATTGAAGGATTTTCAAAGCTGGCAGGACCTTTAACTAAATTGACCCGAAAGAATGTAAAATTTGAATGGAATGGGGAATGTGAAAGGAGTTTCTAGGAGCTCAAAAGGAAATTGACTTTAGCTCCAATTCTGACTATACCTACTAGACCTGATGGTTTTACAGTGTATAGTGATGCATCTCACAAAGGACTAGGATGTGTGTTGATGCAGCATGGCAAGGTCGTAGCCTATGCATCTAGACAATTGAAACCCCGTGAGCTAAATTACCCGACGCATGATTTAGAACTAGCAGCTATAGTGTTTGCCTTGAAGATATGGAGACACCATTTGTATGGAGAGAAGTTTGAGATTTATATGGATCATAAGAGTTTGAAGTATCTATTCTCACAAAAGGAGTTGAATATGAGACAAAGGAGGTGGATGGAGTTGTTAAGGGATTATGATTGTGAGATAAGATATCATCCAGGGAAAGCAAATAGAGTAGCGGATGCTCTTAGTTGTAAGTCAGCTATGGAAATGGCCAGTTTGAGGATTGCAGAATGGGAATTGTTAAAGTCTGTAGCAGACTCGGAATTTAAATTGGAAACGGATTGTCTTACTAGTATGCTTAGTGCATTAAGTATAGAACCTAAGATTATTCAGAAAGTTAAAATCCTGCAAGAATCTGACCCAAAGATTTTGAAAGTGAAAGATGCGATGTCTTTAGGAAAAAGACCGGAATTTCAAGTCTCTGATGATGGAATAGTAAGATGTCAAGGACGACTTTGTGTTCCCGACAATGAGGAATTAAGGAAGGAAATTTTGTCAGAGGCACATAAGAGTAATTATAGTATCCACCCAAGTAGTACAAAGATGTACAGGAATTTGCGTCAGCAGTTTTGGTGGAATGGTATGAAGACATATACAGCTAAGCACGTTTCTCAATGTTTGACGTGCCAGCAAGTAAAAGTGGAGCATCGTAAACCCGCAAGACTCTTGAGACCATTAGACATTCCAGAATGGAAATTGGAGCATATAACGATGGACTTTAGTGCAAGGATTGCCAAGGACATCAAGTGGCCATGATTCTATTTGGGTTATAGTGGATCGTTTAACTAAGTCGGCTCATTTCTTAGCGATTCGCATGGACTACTCAATGGATAAGTATGCGGACATGTATGTAAGTCAAGTGGTACGCTTACATGGTGTTCCAGTGACCATTACTTCAGATCGGGATTCGAGGTTTACTTCGAACTTTTGGCGAAGTCTTCAAATTGCATTAGGGACTAAGCTTCAGTTTAGTACTGCTTTTCATCCCCAGACATATGGTCAATCAGAAAGAGTGATCCAAATATTAGAGGATATGTTAAGGGCTTGTGTAATTGATTCCAAAGGAAATTGGGATGAAAGATTGCATTTGATAGAGTTTGCTTATAATAATAGTTTTTAGAAAAGTATAGGCATGGCTCCCTATGAAGCATTATATGGAAGGAGATGTAGGGCTCCTGTTTGCTAGAACGAAGCAGGTGAGAGGAAATTGACAGGACCTGAACTGGTACAAGTTACCACTGAGTGGCTGTTGAAATTATTAGAGAAAGACTTAAAACAGCTCAGAGTAGGCAGAAAGGCTACGCAGATAGGCGTAGAAGGCCTTTGGAATTTAGTGTAGGAGACCATGTATTCCTTAAGGTATCTCCAATGAAAAGAATATCTCGATTCGGGATGAAGGGTAAGTTAAGCCCTAGATTTGTTGGACCTTTTGAAATACTCGAGAGGCTAGAGGATGTAGCTTATCGCTTAGCGCTACCTCCTAAGTTAGAAAATCTGCACGATGTGTTTCAAGTATCGATGTTGAGAAAGTACCAGCCGGATCCTGGTCACATACTCGATCATGAAGCCATCAAAGTGGATGAGAAAGTAACGTACATTGAAGAGCCTGTGCAGATATTGGATCGAAAGGAGCAAATTCTTAGGACTAAGAAGATTCCTCTAGTTAAGGTGTTATGGCGACATCATGATATGGAGGAAGCCACATGGGAAAGTGAGGATCAAATGAAGGAAAAATACCCTTATTTGTTTCAAGAAGGCAAGAGTGGTGTCTAATTTCGAGGACGAAATTCTCTAAGGATGGGAGACTTGTGGCATCCCAAAATTCAAAGTCAAGTTATAAGGTGTTAAAGCCTCTAATTAGGTAATGAAATTACCTATGGTTTATCTTTAGCCATTAGTCTCTTTTAAGATTAGGTGATTTGTGCTTATGTTTATGAGATTCTAAATTAGATAGATTAATGATGATAATCTATGCTTGGCCATGCACCTTATGAATGAAATAAAATGCCACAAGAATTTGGCCATGTGGAAGTTAAAATTTAAAATTTATAGAAGAAATTATGAAAAGGGGAAAATTTAAATTTTTATTAGGATGGGCCTTAGGCCCATTGGCCTAAGCTTTAGTGGGCCAAGCTAGTAGGCCCAATAGGAGCCCAAGGTGGGGCTGTTGACCGGCCCAGTGAGGCCCAAGGAGGTGTGGCCGTCGGCCACAAAAAGGAGGCCCAAGAGAAGGCCCAAGCCCAAGCCCAAAAGCCCAAGCCCATTATGCATGCATTGAGACAAGTGGCACAAAGGAAGATGGCATGCATTGGCTAATTACGAGGCAAGCAATGATTACTAATGATGAGGATTAGGAGGGATACAAGGGAAGAGAGAGAGAAGGGTGGCCGGTTCATTCGCCCAAAGAGAGTGAGAGGGAGAGAGAGATTTCGAGAGAGAGGGAGAGTGACCGAGAGAGAGGAGGAACCGAGGAGGAGCCACCGTCCGACCGCCGTGCTCGCCACCGTGTGCCGCCGTCCATCCGGTCTAGAGGCAAGTCGGAGTCCTCTAGCTGCTCTTGCATGTGTGTTTGTTACATTTATGGTTGATATAGTGTCGAGTTTGGGTGATTAGGTGAGGAAAACCGAAGTATGGATGGATTGTTCTTGGGTGGTATGGCTGTTTTCGCTTGAACAGTTTGAGTCAGAATGTTGTTTGAGCTTGCATGCATGTTTGGAGTTCGATTTTGGCTTCTATATATTCATGAAAGTTGTAGCTAACATCTTGAAATACAACATACTAAAATTTCGTGGAAAATGATGGATATTTGAGGGGTTAAACTCTCATCCTACGGAGACCTCAGATCTGGAACGATTTTACTGACCTCTTGTTGGATTTGTGGTTGCATGTTGATTTGTACTAAAAATATTTCTTCTATCTCTTCATGAAAGTTGTAGGGGACATCTTAAACTACAACATACTCAAATTTGAAGTGAAATTAACAAGTATAGCCTAGTAAATCGACTAGATCTTGAAGACGGTAATTCTGGAGATGTATTTCGGGACACCCGAGACTTCATGGACATAAATGACGACTATACTCTGGTTATTTGACTTAGATCTCTTCATGAAAATTGTATAGAAAAGCCTGATGTATAACATATCCAAATTTCAGAGGAAACGAAAGAGAATAGGTAGGTGAAAACTCAGTATTTCGGAGAAGCATGCACTGGACGATGCGGTAATGGATCCAGAAGCTTCGTGAGACTGTAGAAATTAATCTAAAAAGAATCTCGCTTGGAAGTCTGAAAGATGTACGAAAATTTCTTGGCTGTAACTCGGTAAAATTTCGTAATTTTTGGAGGTCGTATGGATATTTTAATCGAATTTATTCAAAAACTGTGCATTCTGATTTCACCCGAAAATGACATGCCATTTTGTGAGAATTGTGAAATTGTGTGAAATTCTATTTGGCCATGTATTTTGCATGAAATTATTATTCTATTGTCTTGTTTATCACTTGCCTTAATTTTTATAATTTATAGATATTAAATTTAATATTGTTGAAAATAACAAAAGCTGGAATTTAAATAAATGAAAAAGGGCATGAAAAATGGATTATTTTATTGGCCATAAATTCCATTAAATTTATTTCATAAATAATTATACCATGTAGCATGTATGATGAGGTCTTGATGTATGCATGGCATTGAATTGACATACATGTATGAATTCCATGCCAAGTATGACTTGTTTGATGTCACGTCATATGCCATGCTAAATTAAGACTGAAATTGGTAAACATGGATAATGGTAAATGAGGAGGTGGTTGTGGTGGAGGATGATGCCCAGAATGTATAGAGATGCATTGCTGGATGACCCTGGGAGATTCAGGATGCTCGGAATGTGGGGGGCCGGAAGCCCTGTCGGAGGTCTTTGCCCGAGGGGAATGCCTCACGATGCCAGGATTGAGGTGCGGGATGCCCGGCCAGGGAGTGTAAATGCCGAAAGCCCTGTCGGAGGTCTTTGCCCGAGGGGAAAGCCTCGTGATGCCAGTTGGGATGCGAGATGCCCGGAATATGGGGGGTCGGATGCCCGGTGGCCTAGAATGGCTGAATGTCGGAGGTTTTTCTCGCATGGGATGCGAGTGTATAATATGAGATGAAATTGATGATCCGAGGAGGGATGATGTGGTGATCAAATTGAAAGTTAAAAGTGGAAATCAAACCATGATGATGATATATGACATGGCATGATGATATGCATGATGATATGCATGATGATGATGACATGTGTGATGTGATGATGCCATGATGATGATGACATGTGTATGGTATAATGATGTCATGTATATGATGATGATGACATATGTGTAATATAGTAATATCATGATGACGACTATATGTGTAATATAATAATATCATGATGATACACATGTATGTGTTATGATTGTGATGATGATGCATGATTAGTATGCACATGGCTTCAAGGTAAGTAATGCTTTGAATGCATGTATGATTTGTATGATGCATTGAGTGGTTATTGGATTTCCTTTACCTGCTAAGTGGTTGTACTCACCCTTTTTGGGGACCAATATTTCAAATTAGCAGCATGCCGCTCCCTGCCGTCACGCGGGGTGTATTTTACGGTCTACCATCCGATGTAGAGGTCGAGTGCGCAGAGATTGACTGTTCCTCTGTTCCTGGACTGACTTTTATTCGAGTGCGTTGTCTAGTGATGTACAACGTGGGCCTGGCTGGGGGCCCTGTCATTCAGGAGTTCATATCCGTCCATGTTCGTCGAGATGGAGCGATGCGAGGGATGTTACCGCCGCCACCGCCTGATGCACCAGGTTGGGTGTGAGGCTCGTGCATGACGAGTAGGAGCTAGATCTTTTTGGGATAGTTAGCCGACACTGATGATGGGGGTTGTGCACGTGAGATGTAGAGGGTCGAGGTTCTTTTTGGGGTTTTAGGCCGGACGTGGCTGAGTCCCGGCTTTTCCTTTTGATGTATCGACCCAAAAGAAGTCCCATCTTGAAAATATATGTAAATAAAGTGTCGTGGCTTGTCTATAAAATCAATATGATTAGTGGTGTGTATTTGTATCATGGTTGGTAGGGGGAGAGATGGTGATGTTTTAATTTGCTTCCGCTAATGAGTCGCGCTGGGACCGTTTTGACTATATATTGGAATTTCTATAAGATTCTTTAGGAGTAAATTGACAAAACAAAAGATTTTAACATTGAATTGGCATATGCATAATAGATTTTTAATTGAATGGACAATTTTCCCGCAAAAAAACATTATTTATTTAGGATGATGCTATTTCCACCTACTAAAAGGATTACATCCATCCCTATCTACACTAAAAAGACAAAACTGTCCTAAAAATTTCAATTGCAGTTTAAAGTGATGGCCCCACTTTTTTTTTCTATTTTTCCTTTTTTCTTTTCGTGATAGTTGCATAATTAAGAATTTCACATATTTTTTTTAGCATATTAAAATAAGTGCATTCTCTAATATTCTTATAACATTTTATATACTCCAAGTATAATCATTTCGCTAATAGTAAGGAAAAAATACATTCTTTGATATAGTATAAAATTGAAAAGTCTCTTCTTCATTATTGATTTTATAACAACTTACCTATTTTTGTCCATCTTATCTCAAAAGCTCACTATCTTGTTGAGCTTTTTATTAATGTCATTAGTCTACTATATAGATCAAATCTCTTAATTTATAATATCAATGAATTTATCTTTTTTCCTCATTATACTAGCAAAATACTTTTATACAGATAATGTAAGATGTTAGAAGAATATATAGGAATGCACTGAAAACATTATGCGCAATAAGGTATCTAGATATACTTTGTGAATAATTCATAAATAATATTAATTTTTGTCTATTCAAAATAATGATATTTCATTAGCATTTTCAAAAAAAGTTCTTACTTCATGCAATGTTTTTATTTAATTAAATTTCATCTACTTAACAATTTATCTATAAATATAATTGACAACATGAAAACGAACTAGATTTATGGGAAATTTCTCTTTTCGACAAAATTTTTTTGGAAGTAATATCTAACAATAAATAAATAAATTACCTTACCAAAAATAAAAAAATAAAACATGACACCTTTAACATGTATGGAAAATCTACAACAAACAAAAACTAAACATATTAAATTCTTAGTTATGGTAAGTAGACCTTCCATAAATATAAAAAAAAAATTAAAAAAGGAAAGTAAATACATTTGGACCACCAATTTAAATTGCGATTAAATAATGTAGGGTAATTTTGTCTTTTTGGTAGAAATTTGGTGGATTAAGTCATATAAGGAGTGGAACTAGTATCACGCTTTGTTTATGTATATGTTTTTTCTTCTCATGAGAATTAGACCTATGGAATTCATTGAGCACTCAAGTAATCATAATTCACATGAATCACGATATTCCTCTTATCCTAGTTATATACTTCTCTATGCACCAAATAATAATAATTAGTTTACATAGACTGGTATGCTCATCATAGTTACCCAACTGAATTGATGTGGTTATATTTGTCAACAAATTATGTGTATTTTACCTTCCAGTGCAATAATCATGAATGATATTTTCTATGGTAATTTTCCATTTTTAATAATATTACATCATTCGTTGTAATGTATAAACAAATGCCGGAACTCTTGTAAAATTGGTTTATCGTGTCACATATGTATGTATGTATACGTATGTATGTGTGACAAACACATACACGCACACACATTTAGTCCCGGAGAAGTGCAAAAATAGTATAAAATAAAATATTGTACAATAATACCCTCAAAATATTTTTACCCAATTAACATTTTCCTATCATAATTTCTCGTCTTCAAATGGAAAGAATCATTTTGCATCTAAAGGGAAAAAAGGGGAAGATTTAGGGCACGCATGAAAATTTTTTTGAAACAGAAATCAATTTCTATTCCGTGGACGAGTTTTTGAGCAAAGAAACGCATTTGATAACGATTCAAAATTTCTATTTCTAGAATAAAAATTCATTTGGTAAAAGAATATAATTTATATTTCTAGGAGCGACGACGATTGGCGTCTAATGGCCAAAGTTCGACATCCGACAACTGGTAGCAAGCGGCGAGAGTCTAAAGTTCAACATCCGATAGTCGATGGCTGGCATCCAGCATCCGACGTATGGAGTTCGGCGTTCGGTGTTTGATTAGCCGGCGACTGGCATCCAACATCTGGAGTCCGGTGTTCGATGTCTAGAGTCCAATAGTCGGCGGCTGGCGGCTGGTGGCCAATGGCCAAAGTTTGGTGGGCGGCGGCAAGCGGCCAACATCCAATGGCCAGTGGCAAGTGACAGGCGGTTGGTGGCGAACGTCCGATGGTTGGCAGTGGGCCTTCGACATCCAGCGGTTGGCGATGAGCAACCCACGACTGATGGGCATCCAACAGCCAACAATCAATGACAGGCGGCTGGAGTCCGGTGGCCGGCGGTTGGCCGTGGGCAGCTGATGGCGAGCAGTTAGCGAGCGGTAGTGAGTGGCGGTGTCTAGCATCCCACGGTCGGCTGGTGGGCAATGGGCAGTAACAAGAGTGAATGATGAGAAAATTTTTAATTTCTCATTTCTATTCCAGAAATAGAAAAGCTAAAAGAATAACCTCCACTATATTTTTCAACTTTGATACCTAAGATAGTATTTACTTCACCCAAGTCTTTCATTTTAAACAAGGAAGTTAGATACTTCTTAGTCTCAATAATTCTAGTTATGTTCATTCCAAAGATAAGCATATCATCAATATAGAAGCACATTAAGACGCTGTAGTCTTTCGTGAATTTAGAGTATATACACTTATCAACACTATTATGGATGAAACCATTAGACAATATGACCGAATTAAATTTTTCATGTCACT
The DNA here is from genome assembly GCF_016545825.1 of Eucalyptus grandis. Lineage (NCBI taxonomy): Eukaryota > Viridiplantae > Streptophyta > Magnoliopsida > Myrtales > Myrtaceae > Eucalyptus > Eucalyptus grandis. The sequence continues at coordinate 11,002,703 of NC_052620.1, forward strand.
TCTTAGGAGCTTGCTTAAGCCCATAAAAAGATTTAATCAATTTACATACTTTCTTTTCATTTGAGGAAGAACGAAATCCTTTGGTTGTTCCATGTAAATTTCCTCATTTAAATTTCCATTCAAGAAAGCAGTCTTGACATCAATTTAATGAACACAAAAATCACAAATGGAAGCAAGAGCAAAAAGAATCCAAATAGAAGTTATACGTGCAACGGGAGCATATGTATCAAAATAATATATTCATTCTTTTTCTTTATATCAAAATACTCAGCCATAAGTCTAGTCTTGAAAGCTTGGATAGAACCATTAGAATGATTTTTTTTTCTAACAACCCATTTGCACCTAATAAGCTTGGATCCTATTGGTAAATCTACTAATGGCCAAGTATTATTGAATATAATTGAGTCCATTTCATCATTTATAGCTTCTTTCCAAAAAAGAAGTATCTCTAGAAAACATAGCACCATCAAAGTTTTGGGGTCGTCTTCTAAATTTAATAATAAAGGCTATTTATTTATCACATTATTATTTTTGTCTCCTTCAGCAAGAAAAACATGAGTAATAAAATCAAGACCTAAGTTTTTAGTTTCCTAACTTTAATGCTTCTCCTTGATTCAATCATGTCTTTAGAATCATTTGTTTCTTTCTCTTGAGAATCTACTGGAATTTCCATAAGTTTTGAATTATTTTCAATAGTTTCATAACCCTTAAAATATTTATTGTCACGCCCCGATCCTCGGGCACGCACACATCCTTTTCACTTGGTCGATTTTATAATGTGATATCCCAGGACTATGTATCGCCGACTCTTTCATTTATTAAGCACATGCGGAAGCAGTTATAAATCCCTAGACAGTAAATCGATGGGATAGAAAAGCAATGCCATATTTTTCATATTGAAACTTATAACCAAACTTTTATACAAAACACAAACCAAAGTACTTCACAACTATTCACAACTTTTACTCTAACTCTACTCACATCAAAATGGAGTTCTCAAAAGAAGATAGAATCTCAGTCCATCAAGGTCGTACTCAAGATTCCTCTCGGTATTATCTTCTTCTTCCAAAAATTCTTCTCCTCAGGTTTCACCTCAGAGTTCTCATTCTCAGATTCCTCCTCCTCAGCTCCCATCGGGATCCTGAAATGTTTTCCCCAAACCAGGATGAGACTACATCTTAGCAAGTTCTACCCCATTAAGGCCCAATTAGTAGACCATTATACTATAGGCTGCCTAAACACCCACAGGTCATAGGACTTACCTTGGCCTTAGATCCCACCCGCAAGTCAATACAATTCATAATAGGCACCCATTTACTCAAAACAAATCGAACCAATCGATTACATGTCACACAAATCATTTCCCACTGTGGAATATCTAAAAGCTATGCCACGTGCCTCAAACCTTGGGCCAACGTGCATTCTCTAACGCGACCTCTTCGCTAAGGTGGTACATCAAGTCACCGAGCCACATGCCATTTTAGATGCCATCCTCGAATACTAGACTCATGTGCATTCTCTAAGGTACTCGTTCACCAAAGTGACGCATCAGATCACTGAGCCACATGTCGTTTTAGATGCCATTCCAAAATGTCGGGTCCACGTGCATTCTCTAAGGCACTAGTTTGCCAAAGTGATGCATCAGATCACCGAGCCACATGCCCTTTTTAGATGCCAATACTTAATCACCGAGCCACGTACCCTTCTCCAGGTGATTTACTTTCTACTGCGATTCCATTATGAGACAACTCATTTCTCTGTTCGCCAATCCACTTTGCCGATACCCAATTAATTCTCAATCAAATAGTCAAATCAATTCAATATGAACATATTCAAAATTCACAATTTAAATCATTCCACACAAATTGAAGCTCAATTAAATAAACGGACCACGCCATGACAATTGGCACGAAATTCCGGTCGTCGACCATCTCAATCTTAATTTCCGAAAAGTAATTAAATAATTAATTAATTTCGAAAATTAATTAATAAATATTAAAAATTCAATTTAGCTCAAAATAAAGCCCGATAAATAAACAGACTTCACCACGGTCATCAGCATAATATTCCGGTCACTTTGGCCATCCTAGTTGAATTTTCGGAAAATAGATAATTAATTAATTTAATTCCAAAAATAATATTTAAAGACCAAAAATTCCACTTAGGCCCGAATTGTCAAATTGAAGCTCGATAAAGGGTCGGAAAAATCCCGAGCTACCCTCAATAAATAGTAGACCATGTCTACTTGCTAAATACACATTCAATTTGTCTAATTTGCATCACAATTATCTAATAATCACTAATCTATTCTAATCTAACCACCTAATTGCATTTAAATAAACCTAACCAACCCCTAAGCATAATTAGTAAACTAAGCAGGGATTAGTGAGATTACTCATTGGAATCGCGCGCAAATCGGATCAATCCGACGGGGGCGATGCGAGGAACAATACTTCCCAAAGCACGGCTCGAGTTCGGGGCCAGGAAACGGCCCAAAGCGAGCCCGAAAAGGGCTGGAAACCCTCTCCGTGGGGTGGCTGCGATGGCTAAAAACAGACACGAAACAACCACAAATGAAAGCAGCAAGGGCGACAAGGTGTGGGGGAAGGCCGGTGGAGGTTCGGCGAGGTCGAACGGTGGCCAGAGGTGGCCGGACAAGGGCGGAACAGGGCTGGGCAGAGGCGGATTCGCACGGGGGAGAACACCAGGACACGAGGGGCGGCGGCTAAACGTGCGGCGTCGCGTAGGTGGTGCGGACGGTGGCCGGGGCGTGCGGCGGTGACGGCAAGCTGCAGCTTCTGCTCCAGCGTCCTTCCAGATCTGTTGGGACATCGAGCAGCGGACCAAGGGGGAGAAAGAAGGCGTCCACGGCGACTGAGGAGGGTGGGGGAGAGGCGGAGACGATCAATGGAGCGGCGGAGCGGGTGATGCGCGGGCGTGGGCGGCGGGACAGGCGGCGAGCGGTCTTCGGCGAGCTGTTTCTTCCGTTCTTCTTCAGCTTCTGGTTCGCTGGTTTGCACAAAGAAGAAGGGAAGAAAGGACTTCGGTCACGAGGGGGAGAAGAGAGATGAGAGAGAAGAAGAGATAAGGGTTGACTGGTCAAAAAGTTAAGGTGAGGGAAGCAAAGTGAGTCGGTGGGGAGGGCTGTGCACGAAGGGGGGAGGGAGAGAGAGAGAGAGAGAGAAAAGAGAGAGAGAAAAGGGAGAAAAAGAAAAAGAAAGTAAAAGAAAATAGTAACCAAAGTCACATTAATCAATTTACTTCTATTATTTTCCTTTTCTCATTCCCATTTTATTTTCTTTCAGTCTTCAATTTTTCCTCCAATAATTTCTTTCCCGAAATTTTGGACTCGTCAATATAAATTGACAGACAATGAGACAGGATCCTAAAAATGAATCATGACACGCTCGAATATTCGATTCCCGAAACCAATTTAAATTTCATGGTTAGAATCGATTAGACGTGATTTTAGTCCAATCCAACCAATTATGTCGCTTTTAGGGATTTTATTGCAGATACATCCCTTAACGGCTTCACCCAATAGGTTAGTTAACTCGTGAGTGATCGGCTCAAAAAAAAAAAGGACCATAGACACGTCGACGAAATGTCCATTTCACTTTATCGAAACGGGGTCGAATTTCAGGATGTCACAACTCTTCCCCCTCTTATAAAAATTTCGTCCTCGAAATTTAAACCATTACACACTTTGATCAAAAAGGCGGGGTACAACTGTCTTATCGACTATTCAGTCTCCCAAGTCGCTCCTTCAGTACCGTGGTGTTGCCAGACCACTTTGACCAACGGAATGGTCTTTGTACGCACAACTTGTTCTTTGCGATCGACAATCTGAACTGGGCTTTCAACGTATGACACACGGTCATCCACGTCCAATTCCTCGAAATTGAGCACGTGGGTCGGGTCAGGCTCGTACTTCCTTAACATTGACTCGTGAAAGACGTCATGTACTTGCGCCAATCTTGGTGGCAATGTATGACGATACGCTAGGTTTCCGATTCTTTCAAGAATCTTAAACGGACCTACATACCTCGGACTCAGCTTGCCTTTCTTACCAAAGCGTGAAGTTCCCCTCATTGGTGACACTTTCAGAAAAACATGATCACCAACTTAGAATTCCAAAGACCTTTGATGCTTATCTGCATAACTTTTCTGCCTGCTCTGCGCTGTCTTTAATCTGCATCTGATCACTGCCACGGCATCTACGGATTGCTGAACCAACTTTGGACCTGTGATTTTCCTTTCCCTGACTTCATCCCAACATACTGGAGTTCTGCACGCTCTGCCAAATAATGCTTCAAAAGGAGCCATCTTGATGTTCTGCTGATAATTATTGTTGTAGGCGAATTCCACCAGATGAAGCTGATCTTCCCAACTTCCCTTGAAGTCTATTACACACACTCTCAGCATATCCTCGAGGATTTGAATTGTCCTCTTAGACTAGCCATCCGTTTGAGGATGATATGCCGTACTGTATTGAAGCTTTTTTCCTAAAGCACTCTGCAAGGTCTTCCAAAAGGTAGTAGTAAACCTCGAGTCTTTATCGGATGTTATCGTAACCGGCACTCCATGCATACAAACCACCTGACGCACATACAGATCTGCATGTCTATCCAGACTTAAGTCCTTTCGAACTGCAATGAAGTGAGCCGACTTTGTCAGCTTGTCGACCACTACCCAAATTGAATCATTTCCTCTTTGACTCCTTGGTAGTCTAGTCACGAAATCCATTATGATATGCTCCCCTTTCCACTCTGGGATCACAAGAGGTTGCAGAAGTCCTTCCGACTTGCAATGCTGGGCTTTTACTTGCTGACAAGTCAAACACTTGGCGACATACTTGGCAATGTTCGCCTTCATACCTGACCACCAGTAGTGTTGACATGATTCGATACATCTTAGTACTTCCAAGATGAATGTCAGAATCGCTACGATGTGCTTCAGATAAAATTTCTTCTCTAAGCTCTACATCGTCAGGTACAACTAAACGTCCACGGAGCCTCAGTACCCCATCATCAGAAACCTGAAAATCAGCCTTTCTTTTATCAGTATTCTCTTGAAGAATTTTCTGTACGTCTGGATCCGTCGGTTGGAGTTACTTGATTCTGACCTGAATATCTGGTTCAATCCTGAGAGAGGCCATAAAACTTGAAAGGTGGCCTACCTCAAATTCGAATTTTGAATCCCGAGCTCTCTCGATTAGAATCCACTCCTTAACCAAGATTCGCACCACTGAAGACTTCCAACTCAATGCATCAGTGACCTTGTTCGCCTTTCCTGGGTGATATAGAATGTCACAATCGTAGTCTTTCAGTAATTCTATCAATTGGCGTTGTCTCATGTTCAACTCATTATGAGAGAACAAATACTTGAGACTCTGATGGTCTGTGAAGATTTGAAATTTTCCACCACACAAATAATGTCTCCAAATCTTCAGGGCAAAGATAATGGCTACAAGCTCTAAGTCATGCGTTGGATAGTTCTGTTCATGCAGTCTCAACTGATGGGAGGTGTACGCAACAACCCTAGCATATTGCATCAGCACGCAACTCAACCCTCTAAATGACGCATCACTATAGATCTCGAATCCTTCAGAACCAGATGGAATTGTCAGCACAGGTGCGGTAGTCAGCTTTTCCTTCAGCTCTTGGAAACTATGCTCACACTTGTCAGACCATACAAATTTCTCTTCCTTCTTCAAGAGCTTTGTTATAGGCGATGCTAATGCTGAGAAACCTTCTACAAACCGTCTGTAATAATCTGCCAATCCTAGAAAACTTATGATTTCTGTCACTGATGTCGGTCTCTACCAATTGATCGCGGCTTCTATCTTGCTTGGGTCGATGGAGATTCCTTCTCCGGAAATCACATGACCTGAAAACGCAACACGAGTCAACCAAAACTCGCATTTGCTAAACTTAGCATACAATTGATGCGTCCTTAAAATATGGAGCACTAATCTCAAGTGATTCTCATACTCTTCATCACTCCTCGAATAGACCAAGATATCATCTATGAACATGATCACAAACTGATCTAAGTATTCCTTGAACACTATGTTCATCATATCCATGAAAGCAGCTGGAGCATTCATCAATCCAAACGACATCACTGTGAACTCGTAATGCCCATACCAGGTACGAAATGCTGACTTAGGAATACCCTCTTTCCTAATCCTCAGCTAATGATATCCTGTCCTCAAGTCGATATTTGAGAATATTGACGCTCCTTGCAGTTGATCAAACAAGTCATCTATCCTCGGCAACGGATACTTGTCCTTGATCGTTACCTGATTGAGCTGCCGATAGTTTATGCATAAACGCAACGAACCATCTTTCTTCTTAACAAACAGAACGGGTGCTCCCCAAGGTGATTTACTAGGACGAATAAATCCCTTATCCAGTAATTCTTACATCTGCACCTTCAGTTCCTTCAACTCAGATATCGCCATTCGGTAAGGTGCCTTTGAGATCGGTTCTGTCCTTAGTGCTAGCTCAATTACAAATTCAATCTCTCTTTCTAGTGGTAACCCTGGCAATTCTTTTGGAAAGACATCGGGAAACTCTTGCACCACTGAAATATCTTCCATTTTCAGCTCTTCAATTGTTGTATCCACGATAGTTGCTAAGTACCCTCGGCAACCCTCGTCTAACAAACGAACTGCTTCCGGCGACAAGATTAAGGAAATCGAGGGTCCTCCTCGATTCCCGACAAACTTGAAGCTCTTACCCCTTAACGGGTCAAACTGAATCGCCTTGCGATAGCAGTCCATTTTAGCTCGTTGATTGGTGAGGCAGTCCATGCCAATTATCAAATCAAAATCATACATAGCTAGGACTAACAAGTCAATTTTCCCCATTCACTCACCAATCTCTAACTTGCACCCTGAACATCCCAAAGCAACAATAACTTTATCTTTCAAGGGTGTAGATATGCAAATTGTCGACTCCAACAATACAGGACTCAACCCTAGCATCCTAACATATTGCTCGGCAATGAAGGAATGGGTTGCTCCCGAATCAAACAAAGCATAAGCAGGTTGGTCGTTGAGCAAGACCGTACCTGTGATCACGTCAGGCGCAGCTTCTGCCTGACCTTGGGTAATCGCGTACACGGTACCCTGAATTGGAGGTCTCTGTTGTCCTCCTTGCGGTGCATTCTAAGGGGCATACCCTCCTATCTATCTCATCGGTGGCAACGACGGCAACTGAGGTTGTCCTCTTTGCTTCTTTGGACAATATCTGGCTATTTGACCCTGTTGGCCACATTCGAAACATGCACCCATCCTAGCTAGGCACGGTGCTATCCCATGTCTTCTCCCACGCAAGCGACATGCATCACTTCTAATAGGTTGGACCTATTAAATCCACCCTTCTTGCTAGGTGGGCCTTGGAATCTATTTCCAAACATCGGCCTCTTTCCTTGGCGGATGTTGTCTCTATGAGAGCTAAACCTCGATCCAGATGAGGCAGCTTTATCGTTATGATCTTTCTCAATCTTCTGAGCTCTTCGATATATGTCGTTATAAGTCTTCAAATCCAGAAGGACTAAGGCGCTCCTAAAATCCTGTCTGAATCCATCTCTGAACCTTCTCGCTCGGTTCACAGGATTCTTAATTAACTCGGGGGCATATCACGAAACTTCAGCGAACTTCGCCTCATACTCATCAACAGATAGGGAACCCTAGCGCAGACGTTGAAATTCTGCTATCTTCACCTCTCTGGAAGTCTCAGAGAAAAACTTATCATTGAAGGCTTCACGAAAAATGTTCCAATCCTGAACAGCGCCTTCTGGAAAGATCATTTCCCGAGTAGTCATCCACCAAGTGTCCGTAACTCCCTCTAGCTGGTAAGTTGCTAACATTACCTTCTTAGCCTCGTTGCACATCCATAGTGCAAACGCCTTCTCAAGCTTCTAAACCCATGAAGAAGCAGCTTCAGGATCTCCAGACCCGGTGAATAACGGTGGATTTAGCCTTAGGAAATGCTCTACCAGCTTATGGATTGGTCTTGCAGCGACCACTATCTCCGGTGGACCTTCAACATTCACGGTGGTTTGAGCAATGACAGGTGTGGCTGCAGGTGCGGCGGCAGGGGCAACTCCGGTGGTGGCAGTTGTAGCGGCCTGAGTAGCAGCTTCAACAGTAGCGGCTTGCTGATCCATTCTAGTACCCATCGCTTCTAGAACACGCAAGATCCCATCCACCCTGGGATCATTAAGGACTGCTACCCTAACATCTACGACAGGTGGAATCATTCCACTCGTGCTAGCATGTGCTGGCACTCGACCACGTCCGCCTCAGGTTCTGACACGAGTCAGAGCTTTACCCCGAATAATGGCCTACTAGTCCTCTTTGCAGGAGTTTTCGGCTCCTAATCGCTCATAGTGTAGCTTTACTCAATTAACACCTGCTTCCAATTCAACACCGAATTAGAAATAGAGCAACCCAAACAACAAGCAATTTTAGTATCCAGCTAACACAGACATGCATCAGCATGAATTTAAAGGCCTTTCCTACCACTATCCCATGGTCATCGCTCCTTATCACTCCAATCTTAAACTTCGCTTTGATACCATAAAAAGGGGATGTCACGCCCCAATCCTTGGGCATGCACACATCCTTCTCACTTGGTCGATTTTATAATACGATATCCTAGGACTATGTATCACCGACCCTTTCATTTATTAAGCACATGCGGAAGCAGTTATAAATCCCCAGACAGTAAATTAATGGGATAGAAAAGCAATGTCATATTTTTCATATTGAAACTTATAACCAAACTTTTATACAAAACACAAACCAGAGTACTTCACAACTATTCACAACTTTTTACTCTAACTCTATTCACAACAAAATGGAGTTCTCAAAAGAAGATAAAATCTCAATCCATCCAGGTCATACTCAAGATTCCTCTCGGTATTATCTTCTTCTTCCAAAAATTCTTCTCCTTAGGTTTCACCTCAGAGTTCTCCTTCTCAGATTCTTCCTCCTCAGCTCCTCATTGGGATCCTGAAATGTTTTCCCCAAACCGGAATGAGACTACATCTTAGCAAGTTCTACTCCACTAAGGCCCGATTAGTAGACCATTATACTATAGGCTGCCTAAACATGCACAGGTCATAGGACTTACCTTGGCCTCAGATCCCACCTGCAAGTCAATACAATTCATAATAGGCACCCATTTGCTCAAAACAAATCGAACCAATCGATTACATGTCACACAAATCATTTCCCACTATGGAATATCTAAAAGCTAGGCCATGTGCATTCTCCAGGACGACATCCCAAGTCTCCGAGGCACGTGCCTCAAACCTTGGGCCAATGTGCATTCTCTAGGGCGACCTCTTCGCCAAGGTGGTACATCAAGTCACCGAGCCACGTGCCCTTTTAGATGCCATTCTTGAATACTAGACCCACGTGCATTCTCTAAGGTACTCGTTCACCAAAGTGACGCATCAGATCACCAAGCCACGTGTCCTTTTAGATGCCATTCCAAAATGTCGGGCCCACGTGCATTCTCTAAGGCACTAGTTCGCCAAAGTGACGCATAAGATCACCGAGCCACGTGCCCTTTTTAGATGCCAATGTTTAATCACCGAGCCATGTACAATTCTTCAGGTGATTTACTTTCTATTGTGATTCCATTATGAGACAACTCCTTTCTCTACAGTTCGCCAATCCACCTTTGCCGATACCCAATTAATTCTCAATCAAATAGTCAAATCAATTCAATAGGAACATATTCAAAAATTCACAATTTAAATCAATTCCATCCAAATTGAAGCTCAATTAAATAAACGGACTGCGCCACAACAATCGACACAAAATTCCGGTCGTCGGCCATCTCAATCTTAATTTCCGAAAAATAATTAATTAATTAATTAATTTTGAAAATTAATTAATAAATATTAAAAATTCAATTTAGCTCAAAATAAAGCCCGATTAAATAAACAGACTTCACCACGGTCATCAACATAATATTCTGGTCACTAGCCATCCCAATTGAATTTTCGAAAAATAATTAATTTATTAATTTAATTCACAAAAATAATATTTAAATACCAAAAATAGCACTTAGGCCCGAATTGTCAAATTGAAGCCCGATAAAGGATCGGAAAAATCTCGAGCTACCCTTAATAAATAGTAGACTACGTCTACTTGCTAAATACACATTCAATTTGTCTAATTTGCATCACAATTATCTAATAATCACTATTCTATTCTAATCTAACCACCTAATTGCATTTATTAAACCTAACCAACCCCTAAGCAGGGATTAGTGAGATTACTCACCGGAATTGCGTGCAAATCAGATCAATTCGACGGGGGCGACGCAAGGAACAATACTTTCCAAAGCACGACTCGGGTTTGGGGCCGCAAACGGCCCAAAGCGAGCCTGAAAAGGGCTGGAAACCCACTCCGTGGGGTGGCTGCGATGGCTGAAAATAGACACGAAACAACCACAAATCAAAGCAGCAAGGGCGACAAGGTGCGGGAGAGGGCCGGTGGAGGTCCGGCGGGGTCGAACGGCGGCCGGAGGTGGCCGAACAGGAGCGGAACAAGGCTGGGCAGAGGCGGATTCACACGGGGGAGAACACCAGGGCACGAGGGGCAGCGGCTGAAAGTGCGGCGTCGCATGGGTGGTGGGGACGGCTGCCCGGCGGCGTGCGGCAGCGATGACGAGCTGCAGCTTCTGCTCCGGCGTCCTTCCAGATCTGCAGGGATGTTGAGCAGCAGGCCGAGGGGGAGAAAAAAGGTGTCCGTGGCGGCTGAGAAGGGTGAGGAGAGGCGGAGACGAACGATGGAGCGGCGTAGCGGGTGATGCGCGGGCACGGGTGCGGGTAGCGGGACGGGCGGGAAGCGGTCTTCAGCGAGCTGCTGCTTCCATTCTTCTTCAGCTTATGGTTCACTGGTTTGCACAAAGAAAAAGGGAAGAAGGGAGTTCGGTCACGAGGGGGAGAAGAGAGAGGAGAGAGAAGAAGAGATAAGGGTAGATTGGTCAAAAAGTGAAGGTGAGGGAAGCAAAGTGAGTTGGTGGGGAGGGTTGTGCACGAAGGGGGAGGGAGAGAGAGAGAGAAAAGAGAGAGAGAAAAGGGAGAAAAAGAAATAGAAAGTAAAAGAAAATAGTAACCAAAGTCACATTATTCAATTTACTTATGTTATTTTCCTTTTCTCATTCCCTTTTATTTTCTTTCGGTGTTCAATTTTCCTCCGATAATATCTTTCTTGAAATTTCTGACTCGTCAATAAATTGACAGACGATGAGACAAGTTCCTAAAAATGAATTATGACACGCTCGAATATTCGATTCCCGAAACCAATTTAAATTTCATGGTTAGAATCGATCATACGTGATTTTAGTCCAATCCAACCATTTATGTAGCTTTTAGGGATTTTACTGCAGATACATCCCTTAACGGCTTCACCCAATAGGTTAATTAACTCGTGAGTGATCAGCTCAGAGAAAAAGGACTATAGACACGTCGACAAAATGCCCATTTCACTTTATCGAAACGGGGTCGAATTTCAGGATGTCACATTTATTCTCAAAGAATTCAACATCTCTCGATTCTACAATGACATTAAACTCTAAGTCAAGAAGCCTATAAGCTTTACTATTTTCGGCATCCAACGAAAATACTTTTAATAGCTTTAAGTCCAATTTTTGTTCACTTGGGGTTTGATACTCGGTAGTATGCCAAGCATCCCCACACTTTAAGGTATGACATATTTGGTTTTCTACCTTTCCATATTCTATAAGGGGTTCCGTCATTTTTCTTGGAAGGTATTTTATTATGAATATAACATGCAATAAGCAATTCTTCTCCTCAAAAATCAATTGGTGGCTTTGAATTTGAAGGCATACAATTAACCATTTCTCCAAGAGATCGATTTTTTCTTCTAGCCAAACCATTTTGTTGTGGAGTATATAGTGCCAAAACTTGATGAATAATACCATGTTATTCACAATATGAAGATAATTCATTTGAGAAATATTCCCCACCTCTATTTGAATGTAGAACTTTGACTTTCCTCTATAATAGATTTTCTACTTAAGTCTTATATTTCTTAAACATGGTAAATACTTTATCATTCGACCTCATGAGAAAAACATATAAACTGGGATCATCCATAAAGGCAATAAAATATCTTTTACCACTAGGTGTTAGCATGCCATTAAATTCACATTTATCACTATGAATCAAATCCAATAAATTTGAATTTCTTTTAACACTAGGATATGGTTTCTTAGTAAATTTAAACTTAGCACATATTTCACACTTATCAAATTTTCTATTGAAATTTATCAAATCTAATTTTTTCATATTCTTTACATAATGAATATTTATATGTGCCAACCTACTATGCCATAAAAATGAAGATTCAACGATATAAGTAGAACTAACAATATTATTATTGATATTCAATTGATACATGCCATTATTGGCATAACTCTTTCCTTCAAACAACCCATTCTTCAACATGATAACCTTGTTATATTCAAATAAAACCTGAAACCCCTTCTTACCAATTGACTCCTAAAACTAGGTTCTTCCTAATTTCAGGTATAAATAGGACATTAAGAAGAGTAATATTCTTTTCAGAAGTGAAGTCTATTTCCACCGTGCCTTTCGCAGCAATCTTTGTAAGAGCATTATTCGCCATCAGGACCTCTTGAACATTTGAGTCGATAGTTTCTTCAAATTGCTTGAACATGCATTTGTCCTTGCGCGCATGGACTATTGCTCTAGAATCTAACTACCAACCATATTGGATAGTAGCAGAGTTGATTTTGGAAACCATAGCCATTGCATCATTAATTTTAAAAATTTCCATGTTTGAAAACATGGTTGAAATCATGGCCACATAATTTTCTTCAACCAAATTCGCATCGGCCTTCACCGTTGGAATGTTCTTATCCTTTGGCATGCTCTTGTGGTGAATGTGGTCCTTGGCATAGTGTCCATGTTTTCCACAAACAAAAAAACAACCGTTTTTCTTCTTTTGTGTTCTCTTAAATTTATGCCCGTTCTTTATTTTGAAGTTCTATTTGATTTTTCGTTTTCTTTTCATAACATTTATCTTGGAATCATACAAAACATAATTATCACGTAAATGTGACTCTTGCTCAATGCGAAGATGTTTCTGTATTCGCTCAAGGGTGATGTCCTCTGGCTCGTGCATCAATCTTTTTCTATAGTCTTTCCAACTTAGAGGCAATTTTGCAATAATTGCTCCAACTTGAAAAGCTTCTAGAATATCAATCTTGAAGGTACAAATTTTATTCACTAGCATTTGCAACTCATGAACTTGTTCCAACAAGGGTTTGGTATCAATAAACTTGAAATCAAAATACTTTGCGATTAGATATTTGTTGGTATCTTGCTCCTCCACTTTGTATTTAAATTCCAATGCATTCCAAATTTCTTTAGTCGACTTCATTTTAGTGAATAAGTCATATAATCGATTGGACAATGTATTCAAAATGTGTCCACGACAAAGCAATTCGTCCTCAACACGTTTCTTCTTTGCCTTATTAACTCTTTCAATGGCTTCCACACTTGGCTATCCTCCCTCGATTACAGGTTTCGGATCTTCAATATCTTTAGGGTAGTGAGCAAAGTTGTTCTCGTTGAACCGGTCCAGTTTGACCATGTCTTGATTCATCACTTTGATTATTGCCGATTCCATTGTTGAATGAAATACATTCTTAAAATTGTGAAATATAGCTTCGAATCAATAAAGCAATCAAGTCGAACTTTGATGTGTGATATCCCATTTTTAATGATTTATTTGACCTACAATGTTGCTAATGGTCATCGGTAAGTATCCTCCAAGATACAATAAAGTCTGAAATGAAAATACTAGATAGTAATTCTAATTTGTCTCTAGGGTTTCTCTAGGTAACAATTGAAAAAGATGACTGTAGTTTTGGAAAGAAGACTCAAAAAATGATCTCATACTTATTCATCCAAAACTGATATATATAAATAAATATATATATATATATATATATATATAAATCGGTCTCAAATAAAATAGACAACTTTTTGCGAAAAATTGCAAAGTAAATAAAAGCATCCCTCCAAAAGAAGTTGCAAAATGAACGAATGCAACCCTTTGGGAAAGGTTGCAAACGAACATGTATAATTTCCAAACGTTGTCTTGAAAAGACACATAAAAATTCGGAATAATAAAAATAATAAAAAATTATAATTTCTTTTTAATAAATAAGATTTCGAATTTTCATAATTTTCAAAAATATTTAATAAACAAAAAAATCTTTGAATTAATAAAGATTAATAAAGTAATTGTATGAAATAAAATAAAAATAAAGGGATTAGTGCTAATTAAACCACGAGTGCGCAAAGTGCTAAGTGTGCCTAATAATTGCACAATTATTTATGCACCTGCACGCAGGTATGGTGAGGTCTAGCCCACACTTAACATTTTTCTTTAAACATATTAGAGAATGCTTGCACTTATTAACTGGCGCATCTCCTCCAAACTTTCCAATGTGGGACAAGTAAAAGCACACTTAGTTTGTTTTACAAACAAACTTCCAACAATATCTAGTCTTGAATGTTGGGAATCTAAGAACTAGCGTTGGTGTTCCCATCCAAGCATAGAGTTTCAAGTCCAAGCGTCAATACCTAATTATATCTCGGAAAATGTTTTCCGATTTTTCAAAAAGGAAATCATTTTTCCTTGAATTTAAGCATATATTTTTGTTGACTAGGAAAACATTTTCCGTTAATTTACTGTCCTGAGCGAACCAAACGACAGAAAATGAGAAAAAAAAATTTCTTAGAAAATGTTTTCCATGTAACAAATGGAGCCTTGAATCCCTTCTCAATATCGTAAAATGGCCAAAATGACTTACTTTCTCGCCAAACTTTGATTGGGACAACTCATTTTCGTCATTTTCCCCCAATTTTTCCAAGGAAGAAAAAGCATACCTCTTCCTTTTACGTCCAATTAAGAAGAACAAAAATTGTGTGTGCATCTCTAATCGACGTTATTATTTAGGGATATTTGTTTCCATTGGTTTAACTTCATAAATAGGGAAATTTGACCATTATTGATAGTGCTCATGAACAGATTCGAGCCATAGCACACGGTTTTATAAAACCGTACGATTTTCCCGATCTGAATCAAGCGGGTATTTAAAGATAGTCTGAAAACCCCAAACTGGTACACATATCATAAATTTACCCAAACTAATTTTTTTGACTATGAAAACCCCAAATTGATATATATGTGACAAATTTACCCAAAAACGATAAACTTGTGATAAATTTATCTCATTCGACCGTAAAAAACCCCAAAATATTATATTTGTAACAAATACCCTTTGTTAAATTGGATTACAAAAATTATATAACCGTGATAAATGGATAGTAAAATCTCAAATTGGTACAATGGTCAACTGTTACGTGTTATCCAACTTAGTAATTTAACAGTAAAATTTAAGGAAAACTAACATAGGGTAAATTTATTACAATTGTACTAGCTTGGGGTAAATTTGTCAAAAGTGTACCGGTTTGGAGTTTTTGATAGTGAAAAAATTAGTTTGGGGGAAATATTATAGGTGTATTAGTTTAGATTTTTTCATGATATTTATCCTTTACAAAAAAGAAAAGAGAGTAAATCCTATTAAAAAAAAGGGCCAAAAACGACTTTTCCTTTTTACCAAATGTCATTTAGGAGGACTCATTTTCCTCACTTTACTTTTGAAATCCAATTCTTTTCCTATACAAAGTCTAGTTTATTGTATATATCCAAACCGCAATTCTGGATTGGGCAAATAAGTAATAAAATATGAGAGGAAAACAAAGCATAAAGTTCATTGAAATCACAACAACTAAAAAAAGAAGAAACAACCATGACATTGAATTAGGAAAATTGCCCAAAAATTCATAAATTTATTTTGTACTTTTACAATTTAATCCTAAAGTTTTCAATTTTACCAATTAACTCCTAAACTTTTTCACATGCCACCAATTGAGTCTATTTGGCCAATTTTGATAGGAAATCATTAACCTGGATGCTGACCATCCTACATGCCATGGTTAGGACTAATGAAAACAAATTTTAATAACATTTTAATATTTTTAGATATATTATAATTTCTATTTCTTTCTTTTTTGTTTTCTTCTTCACTTTTCTTCTTCGTGACCCTCCTCGTGCCAGATTTGAGTTAGGATTTCTAGGTTAGGCAAAAAGTAATAAAATATGAGAGCGAAGCGTCATATACAAGTTCATTGAAATTTAAATAACTAAACAAAGAAAAAGTCACTACATGAAATTACACTAGTATCCTTTGTTACTGACTGATGTCCATGAGAGTCCACCAATTTGTGTGGACAAGAATACATCTAAAGAGCAAACTTTAGAGATATACAAAAATAGTGAATCAATTTTTTTAATTCCTCTATTTAAATAAAAAAGTACCTTGGCATATGATTAGATGTTTTTGTTCAGTTAAGCAAGCTCGTCTATTCTTTTTTTCCTAGTCGATTTCATTAGCATAAAAGAAAAGAGCAATGTTTTGTCACACTTCGTAACCAACAAGAAAGGGGGATGACATGACTATTCTTCTACACGAAAGATGCAGCCTCAAACATAACCAATAACCCATTATCAACACACACAGATTGGATAAACCAATAGTATGGTTACAATATCATAGTTTCTATAATCTGCCAAAAAGAATATTTACAACTAGAACTCAATCGACCTAACAAACTATCAATGACAATAATTATAACTCCCTTAAGCCATACCCAAAATACAACTCCAAAAAATTCTCCACTAATAACGCTCTCACCCTACTTACTACAAACTAAGGAACCTGAAAACATGAAGTACGAGTGGAATGAGCAACCACAACTCAGTAAATAGTACATTTCTTCTAAGCAAAGCGAACAACTACTATGCAAGTACACAAAGCAATACAAGAACTTCACAAACTAAACTCAAAGTATAAAATATATATCGAATTATATGAGCCGTTTCATTTCAACAAAGCTTTGTACAAGTCAAAAATACTCATTTAATCGCACCATCATAATTCAAATATCATAATTAAGTTCACTTATCTTTATCAAATCAAACGTTCATGGTCCATCCATTGACTAATCTATTGCTCAATATTTTACCACAGTTATGACACGATGCATGGTGACAACGCAACCAAGATTCCCTCGCTGGCAAGATCTCTACTTACAAAACCGGTGGCTTGGCCTAGAAGGATATCGTAAACCATTATGCATACCCATAAGCCCCTCACTAGGTTTGCAGTCATATTGTGCATCAAAAAAACACCCTCAAATATCAAAAATCCAAATAAGTATACATTTCACCAACTAAACAAATAAGCTTTTTGCAATATAGCTCATATGTCGGAGATACCTTTTGCAAAGCATTTCTCATTTCAAAAGTCATTTCGTGAACCATTTCATGAGGCAATACATATATGTATGCTTGTACTTTACTTTTCTTAAAATCATTCTCAAATCATTCAAAGTTCTAATAGGTACTTTTTATGCAACAACAATGTCATTTCATAGTTCACACTATATATAATCTATAGTATTTTTGGAATATGAGTGTTAGAAATTTAAATAAGAAATTATACTACTCATGTTAGAATGCCTACAATCAAACAACATAACTATAAGTGCCAACAATCTCATAATCCCAACAACTAACAAGAATCGACATCAATGTCGCGGCTTTCTAGAGGAAAATAACCAAGGCAAAAGCTAATAGATTACTAAACAGAAATGAAGGTTCCTGTGACATCCCGAAATTTGGCCCTTATTTCGAATATATGAAATGGTTATTTCATCAACATGCTTATGGTTATTTTACTCGAAACTGATCATTCATGAGTTAACTAATCTATTAGGTGAGGCCGTATAAAGGGATAAATGCAACATACTAAAGAATTCTATCAGAAATCAACCGCTCGACCATAATAATTGACAAAAGTCAATGCTACAATGTTATAAATCAATTAACGAACGGATATAAACCGATTTGATGGAAGTATGTGGTCAAATTGCGGGCGGCTCCGCATGATTATGATATTCGCGTCGAACGGCAATAAACCGATTTTCTTTTGATATTATATTCAAGATATGTAATTGAACCCTCGCGATTACATGACAATTGAGGGTCGTCTACGATCCGAAGATGCACATACATGGGTTAAAAAGTACCGACCACGGGTCAACCATGCAAAAACCCCTAAAAGTTACTCGATAGATTAGGTCGTACTAAAGTCGGGTTCAATCGGTTTTAACAATGAAATTTAATTCGATTTCGGGTATCAAACTTTCGAGCGTGTCGCAATTTAATTATTGGATGTCATCTCATCTTTCGTCGAATTTTCGACGAGTACGAAATTTTTCGGAAAAAGATTTTCGGACAAGAAGAAAAGGGAAATGAAATTCGGATGAAGAGGCCAAAGTGGATTTTGCTGCCCAAAAAGCTTTATTTTTTAGAAATTAGAGTTAAAATGATAATTGGGAGACTAAAGATAGGCTTAGAAGACTTTTGTGGCAAGTAGATAGAATGTGATGATGAAAATTTTGAGATATTTCTTAGAAACCTTTTGTTTCCCTTTATTTTCTTCTCCCTCCCTCTTTCTTCTTCCTCTCCCCCATGTTACTTTCTCTCCCTCTTCTGTAGACAGCCATCTTCATCTCTTTTGCTCCCATTTTTCCCTCAATCTTCTTCACTTCTTCACCATCATCCACGCCAGCCTCATCGTCTCCAACCTCTCCCTTGCTACCGCACCATCACTACGCCACCATCCATCTCCACGCCACCCTCACCCCGACGTACAGACACCACCGCCAACACTCCACACCACCTGCCAGCACCGCCACTACTCGCCAACACCTCCACCACCCGCTAGCACCTCCACCACCACCTTGGCCGCACCATTGTCACCGCCATAAAGCCATTGTCTGCCCGAGACCCCAAGGCTGCCACCAAGCCAAGCCACCCTAGGTGGCCGAGAGCTTGAGGGGCCACCACCACCACCGTCGAGCCTCCGTTCAAACCGCGGGTGTCACATTCTTGATGCTATCATGTTGCCATCGCCGCGAGCCCGCTGCCATAAAAAACCTATGAGTTACTTTCCTAATCGTGGATTAGGGCGTTAATTGCATTTAGGGGTGGTTAGATTAGTTCTAATGGTGATTAGTCTTAGTTAAGCTTAGTTTATTTTTAATTTGCGATTAAGGATGGTTTAGGTTAAATTTAATTACAATTAGTGTAAATAATTTTGATTAGTCTATTTAATTTTGTTTAGATTAATTATTTGAGTATAGCTTTATTAATCGTGGTTCATTTAATTAATCGCAATTAGCGTAATTAGTGATGGATTAATCGTTACATAGAATTTTATGCTCATTTTCTTGGATCGATGATGCGTAATTTTGATTGTTTGTACGTACAATATTATGTGATTGATTGCTCTATGGTAAATATCGATTATTATTACAAAAGATGGTTTTATAGGCAATTGAATATAAAAAAGTGAGGTGTCGGGTTTGGACGCTAAATTTTACGTGCTAGCTAAAACAATGGAGTTTTAAAATAGAAGTGTGCCAAGTTTGACGGGTTGATTTGAATACGCGACCACGTACGATTATTTTACCGAGATTTTTAAATAATAAAAATTGACCAAGTTTATTATTCGAAAACAAAGTATTGTGTTCTTGGCTAAATGATGGCAATAAAAGTTGGCTTGATTGATGATGTGTTTGAGTGGTCATTTAATTAAACCCATCACCAACGGGAGTTTGGGGGCAATGCTCGATGTTATCGGATGCCCAACGGGGGTCCGGATGCCGAGTCACAATTGAGGCCGGACCAAAGCTTCTTTATGGAATGTTGTTTAGGCGGGGGTCCTATATGATGCCGTGCCCGATGGGGTGGGATGATGCTCGGTCATGCCGGAAGACCACCGACACTTGTCTTGGCCATGGCCCAAGGGGTCGTAATAATTGGAATACGTGTGGTGACAATGCGCATGAAATTCTAGTATGTGTTCTAATTGTTATTTATGCATGTTACACTATTATTACTGTGTGAGACGTGCTAATATGTAGGGGTGTGTTGAGGCGAGGTGAATTTATGTGTGGCGCGTGCTTAGGCTGTCTTCAAGGCAAATCCGTGCCCTAATCGAGGCTTAGGGATTTAACTCACTGAGATTTTATCTCACATTGTCGTTGTCAAAACATTTTCAAGTCCTTAGTACGGAGAGTCGCCCTATACGTTTTGGGGTCCCCTGGGACATGGAGGTAGAGACTACTCTATACCCTATCCCTGGGACCAACCATACTCACGAGCTGGTGGTCACGACCGTATGGGTAGACGAGGGGCTGGTGCACGTGGTGCCCCACAACTTCAAAGTGTGGTTTATTAGGGAGGCGAACAACGATCCGGTGGGTCCACTTCACAGTTTTGATGGACCGCCCGTCGGAAACATGGATGGGCAAGTAGGAGACCCCATGGTATCGACATCCTTGATAGTGTTGTTGTGGATCTAGATTCCAATCCGGATGGACCCGGGAAGCCGTACCCGCCTGACTATGTGCCTGACTTTGCACCTAGGTACTAGAGCAGGTGTTGGGAGTTTGTGCAATTAGAAGTTAACCTTGACTGTCTAGCCCTTTTTGCTTATAGGTCACATAGGAGTTTCTTTTTGTTGCAGGCCTGTACATATTAAACTCCTTGGGTTAACCATTTGATAAATAAATTTTGGTTTTTGGGAAATCGCTGTTGTGTTTTACTTGTAAGAGTTTTCTTAATGTGGACTAAATTAATTGATATTGTAATTTACTGTTTTTGCGGTTACCATAAAACAGGGTTGGTCTAAAGAGAGATAGAAGGTTTCTTAATTAGTCTAATATGGGCTGGCTAGTGTGGGCCGAGTTGAGCCTGCCCGTAATGAGAGAGACTAGTTGGAAACTCTATAAATAGTGCTCAAGTCTCTCCTCTAACCCTAATTCTCATATGTATCCTCACCTAAGGGGCGTTTACCTAACGCTAAACGTGAGGGGGCCGCCTCATTGAGCCAGTGATACGGAGGGCAATAGAAGAGAAGGACTTGATGCGTGGATTCCCTTGATATATGTGGGTAATCATTTTTTGCTTTCGCTTTATGTTCGATGGATCCCAAAACAGGTGCATTAATCTTTCTACTCAATTATTCATGTTCTTGTTCTGGTTATGGAGATCTTGGGGTTGCTCAATTTGCGTCCAACATGTGGTATCAGAGCAACCATAACCCTAGAACTCGAACGCAATTGATTTTGCCCTAATTTGTACGGATTTACCATAATTTGTACGGATTTACCATAATTTGTACGGATCTACCCTAATTTGTATGGATTAGCCCTAATTGGTACTGATCTTGCCATAATTTGTGATTTTCGAGACTTTTTGTTCAATAAAAATTAAATTAAATCACAAATTTGGATTGGGGGAGACGAGACGAGCAAGAGGGTCGGCAGCGCGTCGCCGGGGGATGCCGCACGCGCCCCCACGCGCGGCCACGCGCCGCGCACTCAGGCGGCGCGTGCGGGCGAGTGGGGGATTATTAAGGCGTGTGGTTTGCGGCGTTGGACTCGTATGGTGATTTCCTATCTTGTGGTATATTTGTTTTATATGTTTGATGGTTTTATTGATGTGAAATTGCATATGGAATCCTAAATACGTGTATTTTTAGTGTATTTTTGCGTATTTTTCTTGTATTTTCTGTGATTTTGGAAATACAGGTGATGGGTTACTAGTATGTTATCACATAATAAAAAGGTGTGATTCATCAATAAAAATCAAACTTTATTATGAACTGAAGCTGGCTTAATGAGATACAATTTGTATGAGATTGTATTTGAGCTATGTATTGAGTTGAGAAACAATAAAGATTATGAAACTTTTGTTACTCAAGTATACTCCTTTACATACTGGTAATCTTTGAATGATAGACGACTTAAGGACTCGTGACCAAACTAATGTACTGATTAACACATCTGTTGAATGTGGGTAATGCATGTCAATTAAGTTACTGCATATTGTACATGAACTTATTTGGTCACTTGTTAATGTCTATCAAGTTGAATATTTTTTATGGTTAAGGAGTATGACAACATTTATGCAGAGCAATAGTATTTACTGTTAAATTTTAGATATTTGGTTCTCTGGTTTGACTCAATTAATAGGCCACTGGTTGAAGTAATGATATTTGTTACCTAAAATTGATTAATAAATCAGTTGTTGGTCTTGGAGTCATTCTGCCTTATGAACTCATGAGTGATAAT
The DNA here is from genome assembly GCF_016545825.1 of Eucalyptus grandis. Taxonomy (NCBI): domain Eukaryota; kingdom Viridiplantae; phylum Streptophyta; class Magnoliopsida; order Myrtales; family Myrtaceae; genus Eucalyptus; species Eucalyptus grandis. The sequence goes on from NC_052620.1 coordinate 11,025,062, forward strand.
GGATCAGCTGTCAAGCTTGTCGATTTGGTGTACCATATATTACTATTGATGTTAATTTGTGAGAGATATTATAGATCAGCATTCATTTTATGTTGTTCTGGTAATATGTAATTGGGGTGCATAAGAGATGTTTTATTCTCTATTATGAGAAGTTTCTTGTGTTACTGTGATCAATGATCTCATTGGAATCTGTCTTTTAGGTTCGCTATATATATGTATGATTAATTTTTATTAATGAATAAAGCAATGCAATTAGCATGATATGTGATTTTGGTGATATGCTGCCCCTATCACTAAAGTTAAAATCACATGTATATGGTATATGTGAGGAGTAAAGTTTATATCCCTGGTATGAGAGAATTTCAATGATTCAATTGAGTAGTGACCGCCAAAGTGGCACGCTTGATTGAGTTTGAGAAATTTTGGTCTCGTATGATGATTGGGATGTCTCCTGGTCTAATGCGTAATCATACTCCCAAAGGAGGTGATTGTGTATTAGTTCATGGAGGGATACATGATAGTGTGGTAGAGGAGTGACTGATTCTAGTGATTCATATGCCCAAAGGTGATGAATTCACGAAGAATTGGAATATATTCTCATAATCGCTATCATGTGGGGAGTATACAATTGCATGTCATGTATTCTGCTCAAAGGTGATTATATGATTATGCATGTAACTCTCTAGATGTGTACTTGTATGTCAAGTTACACAGTGCTCACATAATGCTAATTATATACATTGCTTGATTTTCAGTCACATTTTCTGTAATTAATAACTTCATTATTATAGAGGTTTTTACTACTTCAAATTTTAAGTTATGGACATATGATTTATTGCTTGAGAAAAGAGTAATAGAATTTGTTTACTGTCCATGAGAACACTTGAAAAAAGGTTTGCTTGCGGATTGCACTGCTATAAGACGATGGAAGCCTTAGTTGCTTGAAATTATATCTTGTCTGATATTGAAATTAGGACACATCTGCAAAGATTGTGTTTAAGTCTTAATGACATATACATCTTGTATATGATTAAAAGGTTGTCAGGTTTAACAGTGGCTATGAGTATTTTGGCAAGTATGATAATACGAAATAACTTAAAGGGTTATTTGTTAAATTCTTGGTAGATTCTGGGGTGGTAACTTAATTACTATGCCTGAAAATCTTGACAAAAGATTCACTCGAAATTATTTTGTATCTTACCTAGATTGTTCAAAAGAGTATTGATTTTATGACCCTAAAGAAGGTACAAGAATTATGGAATCACATACTTTAAAGTTTCTAAATATTGACGTAATTGTAGAGGATAACTGCTCTCAGACTATTAAAGATAATAGTATGATGGAGGTTACTGTGTTTTTGTCTTTGCCTATACAGATAATTATGGAATCTCCTGTACCATAGACTAAACTTGTTGAGGTTCAAGGTACTATTCTTAATATAGTTTATAATGAAATTTCTTAAACCTCTCAAGTGCAGAATGAAGTGATCGTAACTTTATTAAGGAGATTTGTTAGGGAAAGACAATAAGTTATATCATCATACTATATAGTCTATTTGTGAGAGCATGATTACAATATCGATTATATGGTTGATGTAATGACATATTTATAAATGTCGTTTCTTATTCTCAATCAAGTATGTGATTAGATGCCATAGAAGGTGATATACAATCTATGAAACATCATAGTGTTTGGAAACTAACTTACTTGCCTAAAGATTACAAGTTCATTAGTTGCAAATTGGCGTACCAAATTAAAAGAATTTCAAAGAAAGATTGTGGAATTTAAAGCCAAATTGGTAACTAAAGTTTTCACTCTAAAAGAGGGGTGGGTTGTTTATAGTGAAGAAATAAATATTTCTTTCTAGTATTTTTAAAGATTCTTTCAGAATGAATGTGACATTAATAATTTATTTTGATATGGAGTTACGCCAAATAAATACAAAATCTATATAGTACAACTGGATGATTTTGCAGCAGATTTAAGTAAACTTGTATGTAGACTGAAAAGTTCTTAGTCATGGTCTTAAGCAAGTTTCCAGACAATATTATTAAAGTTTCATAGTGTTATTATCTTGTTCAATTGAGAACAAAGTAATTCAATGTACTGCAAGGTTAGTGGGAGGAAATTTATTTTTTCTCATACTTTATGTACATGATGTTTTGCTTACAAGTTATAACATTGAGACATCTTATATCCTTTGTACTGAGGTCTGTAAGGATTGGTGTTGCCATATTATATTAGATTTTCTCGGAGGACATTTGATGATTGTATATTGGAAATATTCAATATACATCATTGCAAGCCAAGAATTGCTCCTGTTGTTAAGGGTGATGGACTAAATCTATCACATTGTCCTTATTTAGATATTGAGAAAATCTAATTAAATGGTGTACCTTGTCAGTGCACTTAAAAGTATAATGTATGCTCGAATTTGCACTAGACTAAATGTTGTCTTTGTGACGGGACTTCTAGGCAGATATCGATCAAATCCAAGACGCGATCACTGGGTTGCTGCCAAGAAGATTTAAATGTACTTAAAGAAAACAAAAGATTATATGTTAATTTATAGACATGTTCAATTCTTGCAGTTAGTGGGGTATTTAGATGTAAACTTTGTTGGCTGTTCTGATGACATGCAATCAACAACATAATACATATTTATGTTAGTAGTAAGTGTAGTAAATAAAGTTTTATGTCATCTTCTACTATGTAAGCAGTGTTAGTAACATTTTTTTAGGCTTCAAAACCTCATGAAAGGAGTTAATTGTTTTAACTTTATGGATAGACCCATACAATTGTATTGAAATAACAAATTTGTAGTATTATTTATTTATTACAGAGGTCTCAAGGGGTCTAAATATATGGTGGTCAAATATTTTTACCATAAAGAAATGGTATAGAAATGTGACTTATAATATAACATATGATCACAGATGATGTGGTTACAGATCCACTAACTAAAGGCCTACGCCCATGTGTATTTGAGTGACATGTCATTAGCATGGGCCTAGGAGTATCTTCGGATACTGTTGTTTAGTGGAGTATCTTCGGATACTGTTGTTTAGTGGGAGCTATCTTGTCTTTACTCTGATAAAGATTTCATCTGTATTCATTATACTTTGTAACGGTTTGATATGTATCAACTTTTGCATTCAATAAAATATTTTGAATGTATTGTTATTATGTTGAATGCATATTGATAAAGTCTCAAGGGATTGTATAAATCTTGAGTGAAGGCTAGGGGCATCCGGGCATCCAGTTATTAGCCTTGTGCATATGTCTTGTGATACATAAAGAAAGATTAACCATAAGGACAAGACATATGTGGGTTCATTAAAACCATAAAGCATTCTCTTGTGGCACAAGTTTTTGTGACACCTAAGGTAAGAGAATGGCGACTGACAAATGGGATCTCTCTATGAGAGATGTTATCCATTTGACACACTACCATATTGAATCCATATCAATAAAGTTGAGAACATTCGTGACCATGGAAGGCTACGTGTGTATACATGCGATTACCGCCATGATTCGGTGTTTAAGACTTTATGGGATAAGATTGACTATTAAGAATTATCTCTAGACCAAATGTGCGCACATACGGTATGATTTCAATTAATATAGTCCAAGTGGGAGAATGTAAGAGTTTTCTTAATGTAGACTAAATTAATTGATATTGTAATTTACTGTTTTTACGGTTACCGTAAAACAGGGTTGGTCTAAAGAGAGATATAAGGTTTTTAATTAGTCTAATATGGGCTGGCTAGTGTGGGCCGAGTTGAGCCTGCCCATAATGAGGGGGACTAGTTGGAAACTCTATAAATAGTGCTCAAGTCTCTCCTCTAACCCTAATTCTCATATGTATCATCACCTAAGGGGCGTTTACCTAACACTAAACGTGAGGGGGGCCGCCTCATTGAGCCAGTGATACGGAGGGCAATAGAGGAGAAGGACTTGATGCGTGGATTCCCTTGATATATGTGGGTAATCCTTTTTCTGCTTTCGCTTTATGTTTGATGGATCCCAAAACAGGTGCGTTAATCTTTCTACTCAATTATTCATGTTCTTGTTCTGGTTATGGAGATCTTGGGGTTGCGCAATTTGCGTCCAACATTACTATCCCTATTACTGTTGATTGACTGAGTGTTTGATTTAGTCGCTTTCGCATGTGTACAATCGTAAGATAAAAAGAATGGGTCGGCAACACGTCCTAGGATGTCGCATTTTTAATCAACCGCTAAGGGATGTTAGCGTACTTGGGTTTGGGGCATGACAGTTCCTCTCACAAGGCCATTGCTTGCGTTTATTACAGACTCTGCTAAGCCATATGAATCACAATTTGGTACTTAATTTGATTGTGATTAAACTAAACTTTTGGAGCCGCCACTAATTGGTTATGGGTCGAACAGGCACGCAAGTAAAATTTGGGACTACATTTTACTTTTGCAATGAGAGATTCATGAATTCAGGGATTTTGTTACGCTAGATTAATCTAATGCCCATTTTGATACTTATTCTATTTATTTCGAAAATGTTTTTGCATGCAATTTGGGTCAATTTTTATCTTATGTCACTAAATATTCATTAATCAAAACAGTAAAAATATTACTAGAAAGATTAAAGAATCTGGAACAAATGAGCATCCCTAATTGTCACCCATCAAGAGAGGGGTTCTGCAAGCTTAGATTTGGGAAACGAACGCGCAATGACGAATGCATTTTACGCATGAAAAGGTTGATGAATGTGACTAATGCATGACTTAAGCTATGTGAGTAACTAGGATGCGTTGTCAATTGATTCTTTTTAGGTTTTCTTGTCGGGGATGCTACGACATGAGATAGAATTAATCATGGACTAATCCTACGATGCAGATTACCTGAAATGCTATTTTTATTTTCATTTTCTGAAAACAGCAAATCGAAGAACTATAATATGACTTAATGAACCAGACATTAATACAGAACTATGTGCCGGGTGGATGATACATATAAAAAAATTATTAATTAACATTATCTATATGGCTTAATTACTAGAAATCAACCTAGAATGCATGATTTCCTAAATGGCAAGCATTACAGGATACGAGACTAACGCATCCTAAGTCCACATGCAATCTATTTAAAGCTTTAATGACTGTTTTTGTTTAGTTTTTTTATTTAATAAAATATACTAATAATCCTAGGTCTACATGCATCCTAAAATTAACATGCATTGCTCTAACTACGGAAACCCTAAAATGTTAATCATAAATGCACCCTAAGCTGTAAATGTACATGTGACAATGACACATAATAATGATGGAAACAAGCAAGGGAATCAGAACAACCTAAGGTTCTATCAACTAATGACCTGCAATTGAAACTATTCAGTGGAACTTAATAACCAAAACTTTACACCAACCTTAACCTTACATTGATTAGGTTCAACCTAGTGACGCCAAGGGACTCACGACGGAGAGGGGTAGTCACCAAAGGAGAACTGCTGTTGATGAAGCCTCCGGAAAAGCCGTGGATAATGGACCTTGCGGTATACCGTTGGGGGAGGCCGCGGGAATGCAAAGAGGAAAGGACGCCAGGTATGGATGACCTAGCGATGATGGACGCGAAAAGGATTTATGCGCACAACTTGGTCGATCTCTCTTTCAACGAGTCATTTTTCCCGTTTTTGTCTTGTCGCCTCCATAGCTTCACGTTGGAATGTGCTCTGCTCTCGATAGAACCCACGTTGAATCTTCCTTCGTTGACCATGGCTACACTTTAGATATTCCACTCAGTCCAATTACGCCCACTTCTGGTCTTTTTGCTTTCTTAACCAATTGCTTTCTTTTGACCATCGATTAAATCCTCACATGGGATAGAATAAAACGACTCCGCAGACGAGCGCTGGACGCCGACGGTACGGGATGGGTGCTAGCCTTTCGCTGTAGGGACATCGCGTCGGGAAGCTGATGTCGTTCGCTGGAAGTGCAGTGAGGGAGCTCTGCGTAGTGTTGGCTATGGTCTAGATTTGCTGGGCGCAATGATGAGGAGGGCCGGGATTGATTGCAACACGCTGGAGATTGCTGAACTTCACTGGAGCGGTCGGGACAGGAACATAAAAAATGTAAGGACATGCGGGCACGCTTATAGAGGCACACCCGTACCTCTGGGGCTGCTGCCGGCCGTCAATGAGAGTCACCAGGATCGCTAGAAGGGAAAAAAACGTGGACATAAGCTCACGTCGGTGACTGGTGACGATGTTAGAGTTGCAAAGCCAGCAAGCGGGGCCACGGGGGGACGACGAGAGACTGCAAGCACGAGGCAACGTGCTAGATAGGAGGATTCGACAACGGGGATGATGTGGAAGTGAACGCGTCCAAATTCGCTCGTCTCCATTCACGATTCCACGGCCAGCTTTGATTCTTTCCCTTAATTGCTCCGGCCATTATCCGTTATTGATCTTTATTGCCCCCCAGATTTTCGGATTTGGCTCCCAATCTTTTTCCAGAATGTGTTTCTTGATTAGAGCCAATTCCTTTCACAGTTTTCTTTGGCATTTAATCTCCACCGCTTGAATTTGGGATGCTGAATGTTGTTTGTTTTCACCGAACTTGACCAAATTTTCCACTTTTCCTCGAAGATGATAGAAATAATCTTTGAATGCGTCCATACGTAACCCAATCTTTGAGTGCGATTTTTTTAAAGGTGGACTAAATCGGTCAAATTGATCATCATTCATTTTGTCTCCCTAACATGATTAATGCAAATAAAGTAATTCTAAACACTCATTATTTAGATGACAAGGAATGTCTAATGTCTATGGTAACTTTATTGTAAAACAACTAAATATAATAACTAAAATTTAGGTGTCGACAATAAAAAAAAAAGTTTAAAATACTATAACAACTACGAAATGGCTATATTAAGCTTAACGCTAACAAAAGACTCCTCAAGAAAACTCTCAACCAATGTGGATATTTAAAATTATCTATAACACGAAGATTGAGCGCGAAACTTGGTCATGCTATAATGAGCTTAAGTCAAAAGGAAGATCTTTTGAAGCACTAGAAGGCCCATAACTTGGTCGACCCAAAATCAAGCTCAAAACTGTCAAATTTCGGTCTGAAAGACACTGATCGCGCACTACTCATCATGGTCAACTACAAAATTTTGAGCAAATCGTAAGTCTAAATCAAGTTCTATAAAATCCTATGGCTCCTAACACCCTAACCCGTTATTTCTATATATATTTGTAGCTTACCAACTACTTAATCTAACCTCGTAGTTCAAAATCCATACAACCCCAAATTGATACCCTAACCCCAAATATTACTCCGATTAGATAAACGAAGGACGCAACCACTTATTGGGCATTGCGATAGAAATCAAATCAGCTTGACAAGGTTCTTGTGGCGCAAAACCCTCCTCATTACCCTTTCCTCTTCTCTCTTCTTTCCTCTCTCTCTCAGTCTCTTTATGCTGAAACTTAGTCAAAGAGATTTAAATATTACATTTTGGAGCTAGTCAAGCAATTCGCAATTTACTGTCCAAGATGCCAAATCAAATCCACCTTCAAGGCAAAATACTTTAAACCAATGGATTTTAAATGATAGATGCCGACCCTTTTTCTCCATTGTCTTGTGAACTCGATTGTGCTGGAGTTGGTGGAATATTGAAAAGCAAGAATCAAAAGGTTATCACATTCACGACATGAACCGAGTCTTGGTCACCCCTCATATCTGTTTTTACATTGCCAAAATATGACCCGACACACTTTATTCATTCAAATGGTGACATTATAAGAAAAAGTGAGTGGGCATCTGCTCTTTATCTCATCCATCCAAGCACAAATCAAGTCCCCTCCATTGGTTATTAGCGAAACATCTTGACAAAATATGGCCTGACACACTTTATTCACTCAAATGATGACTTTATAAGAAAAAGTGAGCCTAATGCAAGTAAAGTCCCCTCCATTGTTTACTAGCGAAACATATTGACAAGTCTCCATGCCGTATTGTTCTTCTCATCCATCCAAGCGCAAGTCAAGTCCCCTCCATTGTTTATTAGCTAAACATCTTGGCAAGTCTCCATGCCATGTTTTTCTTCTTGGTTGTCTTATGCTGTACGTTGTGTAAGTCCCATTGCCAACGGCAAGAAATGGAAAAATTACCCAATCAATGCTAAATTTATTGTACGGCTTTCAATTCAATCATAAATTTTCCAATTTTCTCAGTTGAGTGATAAACTTTTGTACGAAATTTCATTGTAGTCCTTTTGGATAATTTGTGCCATCTTACATTGCAAATTGTTGGCTATATATTGGAATTCACTAAAATATTTAGGACTAAATTTGCATCTGTATAATAGATTTACAGCTGATCCGATAATATTTCCACAGAAAGGCATTATTTATTTATGTATTTGCTTTCTATGGTACACTTGCTTGTAGAGGCTCACCCGTACCTCTGGGGATCCTGCTGGACGTCAATGAGAATCACCAGGATTGCTAGAAGGGTAAAAATCGTGGACATAAGCTTGCGTCGGTGACCGGTGGTGATGTTAGAGTTGCAACGGCCAGCAAGCGGGGCCTTGGAGGGACGACGATAGACAGTAGGGACGAGGCAACGTGCTGGATAGGAGGATTGTTACAAGAGCGCGCCACGTAAACCGCCTTGAGTGAGATTCACCGTTTTTATTGGTCCATTCCTCACGACTTCTCACCCTCAACTCTGGCTACTTTCCTTTCACCTGGTGTGTCTGGGCATGTAAAGCATGGAAGTTGATGGATTCAACGATAGGGATGATGTCCAAAAATCGCTGATTTTTGGCTCAATTTGTCACACGAGAATCGGTCGTGAATTTCTCTAATTCACTTTCAGATTTGGAATTCAAATCTTTTGGTTTCCATTTACCTTCTACTCATATTCCCGCGAACGCGTCCAAATTCGCTCACTTCCATTACCGATTCCTCGGTCAGCTTCATTCTTTCCGTTAATTGCTCTGGCCATTATCCGTTATTGATCTTTATTGCCCCCGCGATTTTCTAATTCAGCTTCCAATCTTTCCAGAATTCGTTTCCTGATTACAGCCAATTCCTTTCCCGTTTTACTTTAGCTTTTAATCTCCACCGCTTGAATTTCGGACGCCGAACATTGTTTGACTTCACCGAACTTGATCAATTTCTCCACTTTTCCCTTAAAGATTATAGAAATCTATAATCTTTGAATGCGTCTATATATAACCCGATCTTTGAGTGCAATTCTTTTAAACGTGGACTAAATCGGTCAAAGTGATCATCATCCATTTTGTCCCTGTGACATGCTTAATGCAGATAAAGTAATTCTGAACGCTATCATTATTTAGATGCCGTGAAATGTCTATTGCCTATCGTAACTTTAATATAAAATGACTGAATAAAATAGCTAAAATTTAGATGTTAACAATAAAATCTGTTTAAAATGCCACAACAATTATAAAACGGCTATCTTAAAGCTAACGAAAGGACTCCTCAACAAAACTTTCAACCAATGTAGATATTCAAAATTATCTGCAACGCGAAAGTTGAGCGCGAAACTCAATTATGCTGTAACTCTCTCCACTGAACAACATTTCTGGCAAGCTTACATTCAAAAGGAAGATCTTTTTATCCATAACTTGGCTGACCCAAAATTGAGTCCAAAATTGTTGAATTTCGGTCCAAAAGCCACTGGTCGCACACCATCCACCACTTGTGGTCAATTTCAAAATTTTGTTTTGAACAAATCATAAGTTCAAATTGAGTTTTGTAAAATTCTACTGTTCCACAGTATCATAAACTATCATTTCTATATATTTTTGCAACTCAATGACTACTTAGTCGAAACTCATAGTTCAAAATCCACAAAATTCCAAATTGGTGCCCTAACCCCAAATATTACTTTAATTAGATAAATAAAGGGTGTGAGCACTTACCGGACGTTGTGATACGAAGTCAAATTGGTTTGTCGAGGTCTTTGTGGTGCGAAACCCCTTCTCTTTTCCCTTTCCTCTTCTTTCTTCTTTCCTTTCACTTTCTCTCCCTCCTTCTTTCTTTTCCCCGAGTGTCTCGGTTCCTTACGCTGAACATGCCCGTTCTTTGTTCTTTTCCTTTTTCCTTTTCTTTTTTTCGGATCATACCACTATCTTTTTGACTTGGTCAAAAAGATTTAAATATTACATCTTGGGGGCTAGTCAAGCAAGTCACAACTTACCTTCCAAGATGCCAAGCCAAATCGACCTTCAAGGCTAAATACTTTAAACCAGTGTATTTTGAACGAGAGACGCCGACCTTTTTTCTCCATTGTCTTGTGAACTCGATCGCGCTGGAGTTGATGGACTATTGAAAAGCAAGAATCGGATGGTCATCACATTCCTGACCTAAATCGAGTCTTGATCACCTTCCTCATCGTATTTCACATCGAAACATCTATTTTCCCATTGCCAAAATATGGCTCAACACATTTATTCTCCGGTACGATGACTTTGTAAGAATAAGTGAGTGGGCATCTGCTTTTCATTTCATCCATCCACGCGCAGGTCAAGTCCCCTCCACTGTTAATTAGCGAAACATCTTGGCAAGTCTCCATGCCATGTTGTTCTTCTCGGTTGTCTTACATTGTACGTTGTGTAAGTCCCATTGCCAACGGTAGAGAATGGAAAAATTATCCAATCAATGCTATACTTATTGTATGTATGCTAGTTCAATCATAAATTTTCCAACTTTACTAATTGAGTTATAAACTTTCACATGAAATTCCATTATAATCATTCTGGATAATTTGTGCCTTCTTACTTCGCAAACCGCTACGTCACTAATTTCTTGGGAAAATTTGCTGTATATTGGAATTCGCTAAGATGTTTAGGATTAATTTGGTAAAATCGAAAAATTTAGCACTGAATTGGCACCCGCATAATAGATTTAGAACAGATCAGACAATATTTCCACATAAAAGCATTATTTATTTATGTATTTGGTTTTTCTTCCCATGATAATCGGATCTATGGAATCCATCGAGCAATCAAGTAATCCTAATTTGCATGAAGCGTGATATTCCTCCCATCCTATTCGGGTATTTTTATACACACCAAATAACAATAATTAGTTTACATAGACTGATATGCTCATCACAATTACCCAACTCAATTGGTGCGATTACATTTGTCAACAAATTACAGGTGTATTTTACTTTTCATTGTAGTAATTGATCACCATGAATGATAACTTCTATGAACAGTTGCCGTGCTAAACAATATAACGCCGTTTTGTCGTAATGTACAAAAAAATGTCGTAACAAGTCGTAAAATTGGTTTATTACATTATATATGCATGTATAGTCCCGATGAAGTGCAAAAATAGCATAAAATAAAATATTACACGGTTATACCCTCAGAATTTTATGACCTACTTACTAGAGGCTTGAGTTGATGATATCTTGGTAAATGATTATATATGAACAAACGATCTAATTTCAATTATGATAATGTGAGACTTTGCGTATAGAAAGTTTGTGAAATCAATGCTAACTATTCTAACACCTTCGAATTTAGCATGATGCCTTCAGGCTTTATGGCCAAAAGAAGCCGCGTCGAAAGCGAGAGCTCTCTGGGAAACAAAGTGAAAACGCCATCATCGTGCTCGAGAAGTATAGGGATCAATATTCACTGCAATCTCCTTATTGGATAAAATAATTTTTTTTTTGGATAAAATAATTTGGAGTACTTTTATGTGTATCTTTGCTTTTTGGGACAAAATATCTTCCAATAAATTCCATCGAAGTCCACGTCGGATTATTTGAAACTCCTAAATAATCTCTACTTATTAATAAAAAAAACAATCTCAATAGGATTGGTGACTCCTCAATATTAATCTTGATATTTCTTTTCTTCCAATGATCAAGATATTCCATGGAAAATTCAACCATGACATTTTGGTAATTGTCCTTTGGGAAGATCATTGGCATTGAAATTACTTTACTAATGTGCCATTGTATGTAATGTTGGGTTTGATATGGCAGAGTGGAAGGGAATCAGGCAATGGCATGGCGTGACTATGCCGATATTTTTGTTTCGTAAAATATGGAAATAAAATGGAACAGGGATTCTTGTGTTTGGTTGGTATGAAATAATGCTGTGGGAATGGCATTGAATGATGATATTTTAATAATTTTACATTGTATTCACATTCATAGTACCAGCAAATGGCACACGTTTTGTGTATGGCCAAAAATAAAAAAGGTCGAATTCCTTCAAAAGGGGCCAAAATGACTATTCTGTTCTCGTCAAACGTAGATCGGGATGACTCTTGTTCAACATTTTTCCCCAATTTCACTATGCAGAAAAACATACTCTTCCTTTAAGTCCAATTGAGCAAAGTTGGGAATTTTCATTTTTCCCCGGCACTTTTTCCCATTTTTTGCCCACTTTACGGGTAATGTCCAATTTGTTTTCTACATAGAATTTAGTTTAGTATATGTCCAAATAAATTTCCAGGTTAGGCCTAACTGGGTTGCTTGTCCCCCTCATTCCCTTTGGTTAATTTTATGTCTTGAATTTGGAATTGCTTGTAATCCATTTTCAGGTTAGCATTTCAATGAAGTATCTTTCCGACCACAAAAAAAAAAAAAGTTTCCGGGTTAGGCAACAAGTAAAAATATATCAAAGTGAAAACCACGACATGAAATTACGAAACCAACATTTTATTATTATCAGACAATTCATCTCATAATTTACCATATAATTTTCATGGCAGATGTCTCCAGCATGGTAAAAAAGGCTAATTTCAGAGTGTATTATAATAATGATCCGTGTAAGAAAAGCTGTCGATTGACATATGTTTTGGTACTTAAACTTTGATACATTTGCCGGCAAAGACCTAGCTACGAGTCTCGGTCTGCTTGTGCTGTAGCCATGTCTCCGTCAATTACGAGCACTGCGTGGGGCGTGAATTACAAGCAAGTCTTGGTCTTCTTGGGCTATAGACGAAGTCCTAGCTGCAAATCTTGGTCTTCCTGTGTTGTAGCCATGTCTCCGTCAATTACGAGCACTGCTTGGGGGTGGGGTGTTACTTTCTATACTGCTGATATTCTCAATGGAAGAAGAAAATAATTTAAATAATTATCGCCCGAGTACGAATCAAAAAGATGATGTGGGTTGTCTGGGGAGCTCACGTTATTAATAGAACGCCTGCATGCATATATCTTCCTCACACTTCTCTCTTCGACAATCTCCACTGCTTGATGACAATGGAAAGATCAATTACAGCTTTCTCATTTGCGCTGCTTGCTTCTTTAGCTTCAACACTTGTCCTTGTGGTCCAAGCCCAGCCAGGTCTCTCTCTCTCTCTCTCTCTCTCTCTATGGAGTTGTGTGAAAGGTCAAGATTCATTGAACTTGTTCCAATAATCCAAATAGAAAAATCGCAGTTCTATTTCATTGACATTTTCCTTTTTCTAAACTTACAAGGTTTTATCAACATCGATTGTGGGGCATCCCATGACTACACCGATGAGAACACTAATATAGCATATAAAATGGATGATGGGTTCGTTGACTCCGGGAAAAACATGCAGACATCCGGCACATCGTTTCAAGATATTCGACAGTATTTGAACAATGTAAGGATTTTTCCCGATGGAAGGATGAATTGTTATACTTTGAGACCAGACCAAGGCAAAAACAGAACCTACTATATTAGGGCATGGTTTTGGTACAAGAACTATAATGAGGATCCCGAGGCTCCTGTTTTCAACAGGCGTCCTGTTTTCGACCTGTACATCAATGTTAATTATTGGGCCACGGTGGACTACATTTTTGGTGTCGAAGAGATCATGTATGTGCCCAAGGTAGATGATATACGTGTGTGTCTTGTGAACACTGGCAATGGAGTGCCCTTTATTTCGGCGTTGGAACTAAGAGCTTTGGACGATGGTATCTATTCATCGGGATTTGGGCTCTTGCAAACCCGTGGGCGGTTCGACCTGGGAGGAAGCTTGGTGGCACGAGTCAGGTGATCAATTCATTTTAAAATACAAATGAATAGTAATCAGTAGTAAAAGAAAGATTCGGTCTTTCCTCGTCGAATTTTTGTCATTCTGCATGGGGTAATTGGTTCTAGGGTGGTTAGGTTTCGTACCTGTTATAACCAGTTCTCAGTTTTGGACTCTGAAACTTATCATGTTTGTCTGGAACCAGTTTAGAACCTACCCTATTTTTCTAGTCCGGTTCCAAGGTCTACTCGAAAACCTATTTTATTTTTTTTTCTATTCCGTTTTTAGTTTTGTTTTTACAGCAAAATCATAAAAGGCTTTGAGTGACAAAAATGATTTAAAGTTTAAGATGAACGACATAAATCCATATCCACAAAAAAATAACAATTCATAAGATGAATACGTAGTCATGTACAATTATAAACAATAAAAAGTTCAAACATGTAACCTAATCCATAAAAATTTAGGGGAAAAAGAAAGACTGGCAAGGAATTTCGAAGAATAAAGGATGAAGGAGTCCAAAGGTTAGAATTTAGAGGAAAGGGAAATGAGGACTTTGGCATTTTAGGTTATAAAACCGATTCCAAAACCGATTCCAAAACAGGACAGTCTAGTCTGGTTTGGAACCTAGTCCTAGACCAATTCCACCTGTTTCCAAAAATTTGGAACCTATTCTTTTATCGGTTCCCAGACCTATTTTTCAAGCTGGTTCGGCCTAGTTCGGTTCCCGAGTAGAATTAGTTTGGTTGCATATCCCTAATTCTACAAACTATTGAAGGCGCTAGTCCGCAAAGATGAAAAAGGCCATGAAAAGATCAACAAATTACAACACAACAATCTGCTAATCTGATCAACAAAGATAGTTGAAGGAAATGATCCTAGATGTCAAAGATTACAACAAAAATCACTAAATGATGACACAATATAAAAAGAGAAACAGAAAAGCCACTAGATCCAAGCAATAAATAAATAAAATCATTTGGAATCTTGCACTTTTAACACCAATCAAACTTAATAATTTGCGTCCGTATCAAAAACACCTAAGTTAGTCCATTATAGCAAGATAACTCATTGATGAATTTCTTCAAAAATTCAATACATTTTGCACAAATATTAGTACGAAACCATATTATTTTTCGCTTTGCTAATACAAATTCATTAAATTAATATGACTTACTAATATAATAAAGTGAGAATTGCATAATATTACTTATTTATTTTAGGGTACTCATTATATGTGTTTTATTTACAAAATTCGAGAGAATTCTTTTTTTTTTTTTCCTGTGTAGAATTCCCCTGGCATGGGGTTTGCCCGCTACTAGTTTCTGTATTGTGTAGCTTCTCTCAATTAGCGAAAATATGATAAATATATTGTATAAGTCTATAAACATAAAACTTTATACTTTTAAGACATCACACTCCTTTTTTCTTGTCCAAAATCTTGTAAATATTCTATACGTAGACAATTCTTCAATTAATAATTTTATTATATCTTCAACATATTTCCAGTCTAAATTTAGATCTTTTCTATCTTATAAACATATTATACTTTTCTCTATCCATATATGTGTTCGATTACTTTAAATTGGGTCCATAATTTCTTCTATTAATAAAATAATTCAAATATGTCATGATGAGATGATTTTGCAAAAAATTATAAATGATACTTTTTGCATACACGCGACGTGTGTCCACTTTTAATAGTAAATATGTGATAACAGTATCTTCCCTAAGTGTTGCTTCAAGGATGTCACATTAAATTCTATTCTGTAAGGGACTGATCATAAATATATTTATTTTACTTTCTTGTAATATGTTAATTTTCAATTTCCAAAACATATCGGCGTGCATTCCTACACATGGATAAGGTAAGTTCCAATCCAATTCAAACCATTTTTTACTTGAAAATAAAAATTCCATCTGGACATCATATTGCAATTTTCAAGTTATCACTCTACGTGATATAAGTCCGTGGCAAATAATTTATCTTTGACAAACATAATCATCTGCACATCACATTGCAATTTTCAAGTTTTGCATTTATTTTGGTTGAAAAGTTTTGCATTTAACTGCCAGCAAGATATTTGATTTTTGGTAACCCAACAAAGGCATCGGTTTTTGCTAGTATATGTGTTGAATATAGTAGCTTCAATATTTTTATTGCATATCCATATGAATTGCCGAGTTGGCAATTGTTAGTCACTCAGTCAATTGCTTAACTTAAACTGTTTGTCGAAATGCCTCACAGGTACCCTGACGACGTTTATGATCGGATCTGGACACCTCAGAACTTCAGTAACTGGACCAGACTGAAAACCACATCTGTGATTGATTTATCTAAGAATAATAATGCATATAAGGTTCCCTCGGAAGTTCTTCAGACCGCTCAAGGAACAATGAGTTCGAGTTCTCCCTTGTATTTACAGTGGACAATGAGTTCGAGTTCGCGTTATCCCTTGTTTTTTCAGTGGACAACAAATGTAGCGCTGACCAATGATGCGGGATCATTACCATGGGCACCGCCAAAGACATGGATTGTGTACTTACATTTCATGGAGATTGAGAGACTGAGCGGCCTGCAGAGGGAGTTCACAATTTACATTAACGATAATCAATTCACCAAGACAGTGAGCCTTGAATACTTAAAGCCAGTGGTTGTAGTTTCCACTCTAGTTAGCGGGCCGCTCATCATTGTCTCAATTAATTCGACGAATAAGTCTGGAAATCCACCTATCCTCAATGCCATGGAGTTCTATAAGGTTGTTGATCTTCCAAATGTACCCACAGCACAAGATGATGGTATGTTTTTATTCTTCTACCTATTTTTTATTGTTTCAAACGCATTGTACAGTTGCGCTACGATTGACATCAATAAATAAGTACACAGATATTTCGTTGTCAATAATCAAGATTTAGGTAAGCCAACGCTAACTATACTAGTCTTCACTGTGGGTCTTAAGTTATTTGTGAACTCTGATCAATAGTTGCTTTATTGGGATCAACAGATGTGTCTAAGTATTACTCTGCTATATGCTTTATATCCTACTTTGGCTACTTTTTGCTTGGTAATTGCTGAAGAGTCTCTTCAAATTGAAGCCCTGGAATGTTACAAGTCTTTTGAAAAATTAAGTCTGCATAACCGTATTTGATCACAACCACTTTTTGCATCTCTATTTTTCTCTTTGAATAATAGATCTTTCTTGTGATATAAACTGCAGTGAAAGCTATCAATTATATCAAAGCAGCGTATCACATTAAGAGAGAAAGCTGGCAAGGTGATCCATGCGTACCAAGCGAGTTCACATGGGATGGTCTAAATTGTAGTTATGGAAATCCTCCAAGAATTATATCCCTGTGAGTCCCCTGACAATGTCTCTCAGATAATACTGGTTTTCTAGCTGAAAACTGGCTTTTTAGGTGAACTTAAAAAGTATTCTCGTTCATCATGAAAACGGAGGGTTTTATGTATCCATGAGAAAGAACATTTAGGGTGAATGCAACCTTCCAGTGTGAATTCTCAGATAAACCAACAACTTTGTCATGCTTTTGTCAAGTTCTTTGGGGGCATGATTGGAACTTCGATGTTTTAATAGAGGGAGTGTTTGACACCCTAAGCTTCACATGCTATTGGAGAGAGCTCATAACTGATCTCTAAGTCGACCACCCACCCCAAAAAGTCACCATCTGGAGTATTTCTTTTGGGAGGTTGCTCCATAAAGATGGGTGGGTCATGACAAGTCATATACTCGTTGATTGGCAATAAATGCTCCCTTCTTTTCCGATCTATTGCTATGTTCTTTCCGTATTTACTTTCACCAATATTATAGGTTTCCAATTTTGTCATAAGTATTTAAAATTGCGTTGTGTGTGAGCAAGTATTAGGTCCTCTGATTATTGGGTACTCTGGGTCCAAAAATAACCATAAATTACAGTAGAAGGAGATGGTGAGACCCATGCAAGGAATGAAATTGACAATTCTTAATGGTCGGTCTTCCAGTACCTGAAACATGTACACCAGGAGGATCTAAATATTTTCATTCTAAAGAATTGGTTGCACAAGCTTTTCTTTATTGTACCAAAAAAATGCTCCCTTTATGAAGATGGCAATGACAGGATCCTCTATTTTGATCTATGACGCAGGAAACTGAACTCTAGCAATTTGATGGGCCACATAGTCCCATCACTTTCTCATCTATCAATGATGGAATACTTGTAAGTTGTGTCACTCACGATTAAGCACCCTTGGGAGTCAACTCATGATTGAATAATTAATGTTTCTCATCTATCAACAATGGAATACTTGTAAGTTGTGTCACTCATGATTAAGCACCCCCTAGGAGTCAACTAATGATTGGATAATCAAGGATGTGTTTTAAGGGATAAGTTTGTAGAAATACTGCCTTAATATGTGAAAATATCCTGCTTTTGGCTATGAAGCTGGTTAACTTCATAATAGGTGTTATAAACTTGCTCTTTCCCAGAGATTTGTCCGACAATCAGCTTACAGGAGAAATACCGGAAACTCTGGCTGAATTACCAAATCTTAGCTTTCTGTAAGTTAATGTCTCTAGCTGAAGCAGCAAAGGATTTAAGGTGGACAAATCTCTTAACATGGCTATATTTGCAGAAATTTAAGTGGAAACAACCTGATTGGATCAGTTCCTGAAGCTCTTAAGAAAATGGTTGTGGAAAATAATTTATACATGAGGTTCTCTCTCTCTCTCTCTCTCTCTCTCTCTCTCTTTGAGTTGTATATGACTTTTATAGGGTGGAAAGACTATCAACATGTTCTGTTTATTGTGATCAGCATTTGTCAAATCAATTTGGACACTTTTTGATCGGAATTTCAGTTCAACTCCTTCATTCTTTGTGGCAGTTTGATAGGAAACACGAATCTTTGCCTAGCTGATCCTTGCCCGCATAAGAAGAAACAAAACACCGTCATTGTTCCAGTTGTTACATCCGTTTCAGGCTTCTTTGTGGTTCTTTTTGGTGCTTTGGCTATTATGTGGTTAATCAAACAGAAACAAATGGCAGGTAATCTACATTGCATTTAACGACAATCTTGACTTTGCTTTTCCTTTGGTACAGTTCTATCAATGTCTTTTCTAGGATATTAGAACATACCAATTAGCAACTTGCTATCTCTTCTCACCCACCTTAAGTGTCTCATGTTACATTCTCATTGATATTGCAATCAGGAATAAAGGAAAGTAGGCTTTAATAAAAATTTTCCAATGCTAGTAATATGAGTTACGTAATGATCACAAGAATATGGAGAGAAGAGAGAGACGGGATCACCACAGCATCGTCGCATCAACATCACAAAGAGAATGTGCATTATTAAGCTTAACTTATCCACAATAAAGTTTCTCACTTTTCTCTTCAAGAGTAACTGTGCAATGCATTGGAAGCACTTATAACAACTTGAGAGTACAAGTTTTGTCCATAGTATTCTAATGATCTCTCAAAGAAAGTTTGATTGTGCAATCTCGAACTTATCTATTCGTATTGAGCAAAGCAAAAGAATCTATATGTTAGCATATCAAAGGCAAGTGACAGAGAATCCCTTCCCAAATCTCTTGATTTTTGTCCTCTTCTCCATTAATAAGATCCTAAAACGGGATCAGAAGAACCTTGCGTACGTTTTTTAACTGTTGAGGATGCAATTGGAGTTATTTGCCTTGAAAATCCACTATCCAAAGTGGAAGTTGCAATACTCATGGGAACCTTTTTGCTACAGAATCTTGTGAGAGAACGCTGAGATTAAAGGATCGACCTTTTAAGTATGGATAGATTTCAAAAATCACTGGGAACTTTGGACGAGTGATTGGAGAAGGTGGATTTGGTAAGGTATATCTTGGCACACTAGATAATGGCACTGTAGTTGCTGTGAAGATGTGCTCTAAATTGTCAAAGCAAGGGTACAAGGAATTTCATGCCGAGGTTAGATAGGATGATGCAATCACTCCTCCTTTGAAAATCAACTTATGCTGACACTTAGGCATATATTGTTCATTAACTTCCTCTTAGACTATTGTCAGTATACATTATAATAATGCACACTCATGATACCACAGGCACAACTCTTAGCGATTGTACACCATGGAAATTTGGTTTCCCTGGTTGGATATTGTGATGATTCTAAGCACGTGGCATTAATATATGAATACATGGCTAATGGAAATTTAAGGCAACATTTATCAGGTGTGTATGTCTAATCTACTCTATTAGTTTTTTTGCAAAATAATCTATTTTGCTTATATGGAACATTAAGATGCATCCAACAGAGGACCATCCGAAGGTCTTGCCATGGAGTAAGAGACTACAAATAGCTGTGGATGCAGCACAAGGTACATGTTAAGATATCCACAATCAGTAGATCTTTTGTCGTCATTTCTTTGGCATTGTTAACATTGTTTTTGCGAAAATTTCAGGTTTGGATTATTTGCATAATGGTTGCAAGCCACCCATCCTCCACAGAGACTTGAAGACTTCAAACATCTTGTTGAATGAAGACTTACGAGCCAAAATAGCTGATTTTGGCCTATCAAGAGCTTTTGCAACTGAAAATGACTCCCATGTGTCAACTCATCCAGCAGGCACTTTCGGCTACCTAGGCCCCGAGTAAGTGCTAAAACTCAACATTATTGATCTAGTTCAGTTCAAGATCTTTAATTGCATAGAAATATTGACATTGCCTAGGATTTTTTATCTTTGATATAAGATCATTATTTTTCATCCTCCCAGGTTTCAATCTTCTGAAACTGTGACAAGAAGAGCGATGTTTACAGTTTTGGAATTGTACTTTTTGAGTTAATCACGGGCCAACCTGTGGTAATGAGAGGCTGGGATGGCAGCCACTTCATGCACATACTTGAATGGCTAATTCCTATCGTTGAAAGTGGTGATATACAAAGGGTTATGGATCCAAGGTTACAAGGAGAATTCGACATCAACTCAGCTTGGAAAGTGGTGGAGATTGCTATGTCTTGTGCACAACCAAGGGTGATTCATAGGCCGGACATATATCATGTATTGACAGAGTTGAAGGAGTCTTTGGTGAGCAAATCAAGCGGTTCTTTTGAAGTGACCTCTTTGGAGATCCATTGTAACAGTGTCCCTATAGCAAGGTAGCAGAAACTTTTCCAATACAGAAAGGTTATCTTCTTTTCAGATAAAAGATTAACTTTTGTATGCAAATTTGTGCTTTCTTCTTTTATTGCGACATCCTTTTTCCCTTTTCTTTTTGTCATTGAATCTTCCAAACTCGCTGTGTAACAATGATATGGTTTCGTCTAGGTCGCGCTCCTCTCTCCATTCAGAATGTCAGTTCATTAGATTCCTAATCCTGCGAAATTAGGAATTCCATGTTGTGTTTGGGGGGAAGGAGATTCGGAGGTTGGGTTATCCGTGGATGGGGGTAATCGGCATTAGCAGGCCCTGAGGGCACGTTCTTGGAGTTCAACTGAGAAATCAGTTAGAGTCTACACCATTGGGTAAATAGTGACAATTTTGCAATATTGAGAAAATATATAATGAGGGACTAATTATCTTCTTCCTTTTTGGGTTAGGCTCGACATATATATGATGGTATCATTGGTGGTCCTAATGTAGTACTTCTCGCAACCAACGTGGGATATACACACAAGCATCTTTAAAAAAATTATGTACACGAGAGTTAAGCTTGACTTATGATAATGAATGCATTTGCGATGTGTTTATGACCAAATAAAAGGCAATCCTGATCTCATCTAATGCTCAGAATGCGGGATAGGCTTGCCGTCTAGGAATTTCGATGCAACAAACAATAACATTGACTAGACGAGAGCTACGTGGCCAGAGAAGATGTGTACCACCGCTATAACATTGCCTAGTTTGTCAAAAAACGATCCACTGACGTGCCACCGAATAGCCCCATCTGCGGCAATCAAAGGTAGGATTCAGAAAAAAAATGACGGCTCATCCTATTGAGCAAACCTGAAAAAGGAATCTTTTCATGATCCTAGATGAACAAGGAATTTGAGCATATCGTGACATAAGTTATGTGATCCCTTTTGGGTACGGGGGACTTTGATCAAGTACCACAGGCACCAATAGAACCATAAAGTCAAAATACTTGTGCCATAGAAAGTGCGTCCTAAACTCGAGTCCCTTATCATTAAATCACTAGTGACTTTGTTGGTTTACAATGAGAATTGACAAAAGCACTTCAAATCTCTATTTATTTAAAAGACAAAGGGAGAGTTAAGTCACTATTGACACATAAATTTTGGCGACCTATTTATTCATTTATTGTATAAGAAAAATTAGAAGTCGACCATAATCCCTAACAAGAAATATTTTTAATTTAAATTTGTATATTAGGAACATTTTTCATTAAGCCCATATAATTGCCGTAAACCTAAGCTAAATAGACTGATGTAGGGAGGCTCCGAGTTTAATTAGATTTTGGATCAAGCCCGTGGTAGTAAGCAATTCGGCCAAACCCATTATTCCCCTCAAGTGATCGAGATGGACATGTGCTTTGCGCGTGTAATACTTCAAACTAGGGGATACTGAGGCAAAATTGAGAAGCAATATCATAAAAATCTTTTGGTGACATGGCTATTTGAAAAGAACGAATATATAGAAAGAGCAAAGTTGATTCTCACTATTGAGGAAAAGAATGAGAATTTAATAAAGAAGAAATTGAGTAGATTCAGCAAGCATTTAAAGAGGAAAGAGAAAAAATATATTTGGAATCTATGAAGTAGGCAAATAATCGAGCAATTTTAGGGTTTGTCCAAGTTCCGGATCTACCATCGTAGCGGGTTCCTAATGTTTGAAACCTAGAATCTATCATATCACAAGTTCTAGAGTGTTCCACCTATATTATTAATTGAATAATTACAATGAATCATTACCTTTACTAACCATTTTTTACTACAATAAACTTACCTCAAATAATATTTAGACGCACGAAGAATATGGAACATTAACAAAGTAAAAGTTGGATATAATTGAAAATGGAAGTTTAAACTAATGGTTTCAAATTACATACTCATCATCAAACACTATGGAATATTATAGGATTGTGTGAAGATAAGGAATAAGAAAAACACAAAGATTTGTTTTAGGTCCAAGTTCCACCTAAAATCTTAAACCTACCTATCAAAATGTATTAATCCATTTTTTGAACCTAGAATCTACCTTACATATCATGTTGGTTCTATTATGAAACCATGTTCACCCCTACTTAGATGAATGTGAGAGTGTTGCCTAATTTAAAGAAAGGTTTTTGTACATTACCGCTATTAACACTTGATTTTTAGTCGACGTGACATTAAAAGGTAAAAAATTGAGATTTGGAATTTTTATTGTGATGGAGTCCCATTTCTCGCCCAAAAAAGTATCATTATTTCTTTCTTTCTTTCTTTTGCATTGTTGTTTTTAAATAATTTCTAGTTTATTTTCAAGGAAAACCTGAAAAGTTAAATGGTTGACTTTTGAGTTGACTTTTCGGTCAACTCTTTGACCAAAAGTCAACATCGATTAAAATTTGGCATTTTATCTAAAAATATGCCATTTAGCTTTGGTTTCATTTTTATTAAATCAATTTCTCGAAATTCAAAAATTTGATCAAAATCAACCTTTTAGAAAAAGTTAGTTAACTTTTTCTCAAACCTTTGATCAAAAAAATTAGAAAAAAAATTTTTAAAAAATGCACAAAAGCATTTCTTTTGATGTCAATTTGACTCTTGTGTCAAAAATTTCACAAACTTAGATTAAGAACATTGTTTTCCAAATTTTCCAAATTTTTCAATATTAGGTTCTAAATCAACCAAAAAATAAAATTGCTTTTATTTTAGTCATAATTAGGTGTAGTTCCTTTTTTGACATTTGATTAGGGACTATTTTAATTTTTTTTTAGCATTCAATTTGCGAATTGCCTGGTCAAAATGTGGATTTCCGTTTTGAGAAATCGATTTTGAGAAATTCACACAAGAACTTATCAAATTGAAGAATTTTATCCTCCCAAGCATAAGAAAGTCAAGCAATTAAGCATCAATTGTCAAAACTCGAATTAACTCATTCATGGTTATAGTTTAATTTCATGAATCTAGATTCAATTTTGATATCGGGGTAGATCCATTTTCTACGTAAGCTGGAGCGCTTCAATTCAAAGTCAATTCGAACACGATAAGTGATCTTACACATGAATAGTTCATTAACTAGGGTGATTGTGACATTAATTGAATTCAATTTTAGTTAATTTGCAATTTTGCCCATTAAATTGTTAATTTGACCGGTTTAGCCATTTAGGCCCAATTCAAAGTAACCATGGTTTTGACCCATTCTCTTTCATGATAATCATTCAATTATGTCAATAAAAGACTCCTAGATCACGTTCATGAGATTTAATTAACTTAATTGAATCACAATAAGCCAACTTCTTCTTAAAAATGATAAATCTCCTTTTTAATTTGGTCCTTCATGGACCAAATTGCATAAATTGTGAACCCATGGGGGTTATAAATGAGCAAAATGGCCAAAAATGGACCAAACCAATCAAGAACAAATAAAAAAATCGACCAAATCGGATCGAACCGGTCTGGCTGGTCTGACTAGCCGCCGGCGGGGATGGCCGATTCAGCCCCTTGTTGACCAGTTCCTGACCTCCAATGACCAGTTCCGATATCCTTCTAATGTCAATTTCAATTCTCCACCTTCAATGTCTCAAAATTTTACAAATAGATCCTTGAATTTATCAAATTGCAAATTAATGCCTAATTGAACAATTTGACACAATTCTTGATTTTGGCTCGGGTTTTTGCAAATCAAACCCACTTGATAGATTACCCAACATCTCGAGATCATGATGCAACCTTTAAAATCGAATTTTAACAATTGGATCAAGATTTCAACCGTTGAATTGAATTGACAGCCAAAATTGCTTGATTTGGAGAGGGTATATATACCCATTTTCCCTCAATTTTTCAGGGGCATCATTTGCACGAAATTCACTCTCTCTCATCTTTCTAGTTTCTCGCCCATTTCTCTTTCTTCTCTCTCTCTCTCAAACCACCTTGCCCTCGGCCACCATTCTTTTTTTTTTTTTTTTTTTGGTCGAAAATGCATCATCTTTTCATTTACGTAGATAAGTCTGAAGTAAATACATCAGAAGCATCAACACTAAGTAAGTCGATTAAGGCCATAGGAGGGTTGATTACCCCGGTTTGAGGGAGGTAGTGTTCTCGTTGGGCTCTTGCAATCTAGTCGGCAGGCTTATTTGCATCTCTGCTGATGGGCCAAAGACAGGCCCGAAAAAGCTTTTCATTTTCTCTCGGATCCGGTCCACTATCCCTACCACTTCCCAATTCGGTGTTTTCTCTTCCTGAACTACTTGCATGAGCATCAAGCAGTCAAAGTGTACTTGGAAAGCTTTGTTGGGGCTTTTGGAGAGAAAAACTAGGGTTTCTAAGAGAGCTATGGCTTCCGCCTGTTCAGTCGAGAAAGCTGCTACTTTCTTCGAAAAGCCATCCACCAAACATCCACGAGAATCACGGCATATGCACGCAATGGCGCTCCTCCCTTCAGTTCCTCCTCTGTTTTTCCCTAGCTCAGGGGTTGTTTGGTGTGGCCTGGTCTCGCCATCTTGCTCTGTTAGATATGGTGATTCACATACCTGCCCACCAACAAAGACGCCGAGGACTCACCTGTAATCAACCCCTTCGCTATTCACATCGAGATTAGGGATCCCATCTTTGTGTTCGTCCAGATCTACTACGATTTCGGGAGTTCTGTATTTGGTTGCTTCACCTCTTTCCTCTATGGCTGGTAATGTTCCGTTTCGGGCCCATTCGCTTTCCCTTTCCAGATCTGGTCCTTCCTTTTCAACCCCGGCCAAGTAATTGTCGAGATCCTCCCTGAGTTCAGTCTCGGCTCCGTGTTCTATAGTGGCACTCCTTCCTTCGGCCTCTCCTTTGTCTTCCCCTAGCTCAGGGGTTGTTCGGTATGGCCGGGACCCCGTGGCACCATGCTCTGTTCAATCTAGTGAATCTCAGTCATACCCACCAACATGGACGTCGAAGGCCCACTTTCGTCGGTCCCTTCATTTTCGGTCCGAGAGGTGGGTTAGTTGGGTTTCGGACCTCCTCTCTATTCTCCTCAGCATTTGTTGCTATTTTAGAAGCCTGTTCTCATCCTCTTCTTTGCCTTCCTCCGAGTAGGTATTGTTCGTTATCGACCACCTCTTCCCTCTACTCCGATATGGTATTTTGGCTCCCTCTCGGATAAAGGAAGCGTCTATGTTGATGCTCAAAACGTTCGGTGGCGGGGTTTCCATCTCGCGTGTAGGTCTCTTTGTTCTTTCCTGCGATTGCTTACTATTGCAGCCCGTGTAATTTTCATGTAGAGCTATTGCTTTGGACAGGGTCTGATGCGGAGACTGGGGGTAATGTTCAAAAACAAACTGGTTTCGATCTTTCCAAATGCACCACATTGTCGTGGCAATTAGGTTGAAATTGGGTTCACTTCGCGGGTCTACTTTTTTCAAGTGTAGCCATACATCTAGTCTTGTTAACTCAAGTCTTGAAATTTGGATGTGTAGGGGAGTCTCTCGCCATAACTTGACAGTCCAGGGACATAGCAATAACGCATGTTCTATAGTTTCAGCTTCTTTTTGCAGATTGGGCATGGTGGATTAGGTACAATTCTCTTTCTATACAAGTTTTCCACGTAGGGATTGCATTTTGGCAAGCATTCTAGAGAAACTGCTTAACTCTAGGTGTAGTGTTAGATTTCAGAGGGATTTCCAAAATTCTGGTTGTGTTTGATGAGAAGAAGATCTGTTGTGCTTCTTTGGGATAGTGCTTTGACTTGTATTGTAGATATATCCATTTTTCACTGAATATTCCCCTGATTTAGTGCTCATCCATACCCTTTTATCTGCCGTATTGAGTAGTCCTATTGGAGTTGCAAGGATTTCCTTGATTCTTTGTTCATCGAATAATTCCCATAACATTTCCTCATTCCATATCCTTTCCTTTTGATCTATTAAGGCACCCACTTTCTCTGGCTCGTTTCTTGTCGCTGGCCCACCAATAATTCCGCTTTTTAGCCGTTTATCTTCCCTAATTGAGATAGTCTGTCAATTACCAACAATCCACATAACTTGAGGAGCTATTGAGTCTCTCCCAGGATAATACTTTGCCATCCCCAAGACGGTCGAGATCCTTTACCAACTTTCCAAAATCGCCTTGTGGGTAGTAGAGGCCCTTCATTATTTGGCTTAAAAGGGAAGTAGGATGCTGAGATATACGCCACGCTTGCTTGCCTAACATCGCATTGTTGAAAATCAAGAGGTCTTTAAAGCCAAGCCCACCTTCCTCCTTTCTAAGTTTTAAATTTTCCCATTTTTCTAGTGAATTCCAGCAACTTTGTTGCCATTCCGCCACCAGAAGTTTGCAATTTTCTTTTCAATGGCTTTGCAAATGGACATAGGGAGTTTAAAAATTGACATTGCATATTGTGGAATTGCCTGCACTATAGATTTTATCAATACTTCCTTCCCTGTTTTGGACATCAAATTATTCTTCTAGCTCTCAAGCTTCATGTTCACTCTTGCAATAATCCATGCAAATATATCTTTTTTTTTTATCCTTCTCAATTTGAGAGAATCCCTAAATAATTCCTGTTTTCACCATTTCGAGACCCTTAACTCTTCAGCCATATTTCTTCTCAAATTCATGGGACAGCACTTGCTGAAATATATTCCTGATTTGTTAAGATTAATGGCCTGTCCAATTGCAAAACAATATTGATGTAGGATAGCTGCCAAATTCTAACATTCCAAGACAGTTCCATGTAGGAAAAATATTGAGTCATCCGCAAACGGGAGGTGTGATAATAAGGGCAGCAAGCTGTTTAGCTTAATTCCCCTTATAGTGCCATCCTTTACAACTTGTTTCATGAGGTAGGATAAGACGTTGACCATCAAAATAAATAGATAAGGGAAAGTGGGTCACCTTATCGAATTCCTCTAGTGGGTTTGAAGAATGGTAGAGGATCGCCATTGAAGTTTATGCTAAAAGATATCGTGGCCACACATTGCATCACCCATTGGACCCACTGATCACAAAATCCCATCTTAATCAAGCACGCTTGTAAGAAGTCCCATTCAATATGGTCATATGCTTTTTGCATATCAAGCTTTAGGACAACTTGAAATTTACTCATCCTCTCCCAAGTTCTCAACTTATGTAGCACCTCCTGCACAATCAAGATATTGTCCTATATTTGTCTTCCCCCAACAAAGGCACTTTGTTCTTCAGCGATAAGGCTTGGTATTAATGGTTTTAGTCTATTTATCATGACTTTGGAGATGATTTTGTATATAAAATTGCATAAGCTGATAGGACGGAATTGTTCAAGCTTTTCAGGGTTTAGGACTTTGGGAATGAGGGTTATTTGGGTTCTATTTATGTCGGGATTTAAGTGTCCCGTCTCAAAGAAATTCTGTACTTCGCTGAAAATTCCACGACATAGATCGGCCAATGTGCTAGGTAAAACAACCCATTAAGTCCATCGGTCCCGGAGCCTTGTTAGCTCCTAATTGATGCATGGCCTCAATGATCTCCTCCATTGTTACAAATTTTACCAAACTCTGATTCATTCTTTCATCTACTAATCTTGGTATTTGTTGTATGACAAGCTGAAAATTACGCTACCCCATTGATGAGTATCGCTAGCCTTCAATTGGCGGTCGATCTCTTATTGATTAGCCCCTCAAGGACTCTCTCCTCTATCATCTCTTAGGTGACCAACATTGCTACCGTTCACAAGCCGATCCATGAGAATTGGCAGATCTCCTTCCTTTGGTATAAAAAATCGACAATTGAAGTAGTTTGAGTTTAACCGGTTTGACCACCGATTTGGCGATCCAGATGAGCAGAGCAACCCCCGTCGATCTCTTTCCAAGTCACTCCCCATCCTTGCAATGGCCAAGGACCGCCAAATAAGCCACATGAGTAGTTCTGGTGGTCTAATCTTCTCTAGAAACTCCAAAACTGGTCTAGGCGGGATCGATTCTGTCCTATCTCGATCCGGCAGTCGCCAAAGCTTCAAGGAGCCTCAGCCACTAGCAAACTACAGCTCCAGCGGTCCTTGACCTCACCGTGGTCAAGGACAATTGGATCGAGCTGTCGGAGCTCGATCTCCGTTTTTTGCCTCAAGTCAACAATTCAACAGGCCCCGATCCAATTCCCTTGGTGATTTGTGATGATCCGATCGTGATCCCGGAGATTTGTGTGCTTTTCGGCGATTTGATTTGATATACAATCAAAGTCAACAAAAACCACATCAAAGGTAATTTCTCAGTCTCGAACCCCATGAAGTGAGACCGAATTAGCCGGCTGGGGCTAAAGTTCAATCTTAAGTAAATATGTTATGTTCAGATGTTAGAATAATGGATTGGGACGTTGATTTGCTAAAGTTGAATGTTCTTGAATAATTATGAATGATTGTGGTTGATTGAAGTTTAATCTGCAATTTCGTGGCTATAGGACTGGTCTCGACGATTTGGCTAAAATGAGGTTCAAAACGATCTCATTTCAACTCAAGTCCTTTAAT
Organism: Eucalyptus grandis; assembly: GCF_016545825.1. NCBI lineage: Eukaryota > Viridiplantae > Streptophyta > Magnoliopsida > Myrtales > Myrtaceae > Eucalyptus > Eucalyptus grandis. The sequence goes on from NC_052620.1 coordinate 11,054,657, forward strand.
TTTTAGAATACACATCGTTAGCTTCGAATCAATAGGTCGTACGCTCCAATCGAGCGTCGTTTGACCCTTGAAAAACACGTCTAAAGATCAGCGATTTTGCAGTAGTTTAGATGGATTTTTAGTTTTGTATTAGTTCCGAAATGTCATTTTGCTATTTTTGTGTAGCCTTCTTTGGTCTGATAATCTTGACTTCACAAGTTTTGTTTCAAATTGGCTCGTGCATGTTCTATAATTTTCTCAGGATTTTTTAATGTATTTAATTAGGTCAAAATCGCATAGATCTAAACATAGGACAATTTGCCATGCACTATTCCGAATTGTGCTTTGGTGAAATTGAGTCAATATATGAGTTTTTAGTCTAAAAATACATGTTGTATATATTCAATTGATGCATGATTTGCAAAGTGTTGATGTTGTCTAATATACCAATCGCATGAGTTAATGTGAAAAGATGTTGCAGCAATATATAGCTTGGATATGTACCTCTATTTTGCCATTTTTGCTATAACTCATGTGATTTCATTTAGTTTTTGAACTCTTAACAAAAAATGTTCTTCATTGCATGTTTTGTATGTAGGATTTTTATACGTCTTGAGATGGCTAAAATCATGTCCGTTCAGTGGAGTCAATGCTAAAACAAAACCTTGTCATATATGCACTTTGCCATGTTTATTTGGAGCACATAGAGACCAAATCTTGTGATCATGCCTTCTTGACAATTAAACCACATGTTGTAAGGTTTGCATACATGTTTAGGTCATATCATTTGAGCATCATCTTACACATTAAATTTGTGTCACAAAAGTGTTCATCACACTTAAAATTCCTAAGCATATCATTAGAAATCTTGAATTATTTCGTAATATCATTTACATCACGTGACCATTTTGCATGCCAATTTAGGATTAGACGATTATCCAAATTTTCTGTCACATATAATCCCAAGCCTCATGTGATTTATTCATGCCATTTGTGCATTACTTAAATGATTTTGAGATTTATTAGTGCATGTTTGTGTTTTGGTTTTTAGCTATAGATATGCGCATTCTTAGAAATCTCGATCTTAGAGCATCAAATCGACCTAGTTTGGACTCGAGCCCTTCTATGAAGTCATAAGGCACACTTAAGAGTTTTTAATGTTGCTAATTTCACACAAATCACTCATCGTTTGGACCACTTTCTGTTTTTTTTTATTTAAAAAAAAAAAACTATATCAGAATCTGGACATGGGATCGAATTCAGACCTCTTTTTAGACATTTGACATTTTTGTTCTATTTTTTTATAAGGATTTTGCACTTGGTCTCTTAATGAAACTTGTTTTTCAATATGTTGGCTCTGTTGTATGAAAATATGGTGATTTTAGACCTATTTTGATGGGACAAATCTTTGTAAAAATGACTAAATATCATGCTGTTTTGACAATTTTCTAACATATTATTGCTTGTTTTCTGATTTTTGTAAAATCATGTGTAGCTCATCTAAGAAAACTTTCTTCACAAAAGTTGTTTGTTATTCTATTGTATTAAAAAGTCCCTAATCTCCGCGTGTCTCAAATTGCTTTATTTGAATTTCATTCAGATAATAATACTTCAAAAATCAAGCTAAAACTTCATTACAAATTGGTAGGCAATCCATTTGGTGACTAACACTACGAGACTTCATGATAATATCAGACTTATTTTTGAGAACTCAATCATCCATTGAAAAGTTAACTCTCTTTCACTCACTCAAACGGTACTGAGGCATGACCACCAAATGCTTAGCTCTAGGAGTAGTGAGCCCAAACTCCTCAGTCATGTCGAGCTCGCTTGGTGATATGCCAGCAGGAAGGTCCCAATCAAAGCAGTGTACGAGTTGAGCAAGCACAAATCGCACCACAGTCAAGCCAAGCTGCATCCCGGGGCATCCTCGGCGGCCTGCCCCAAACGGTAGGAGCTGAAAATCACGCCCCTTAACGTCCATGCTCAACCCTAAGAATCTTTCAGGTATGAACTCTTCCGGATTGTGAGTGGTCCACACTTTTGGGTCCCTTCCAATGGACCACACATTCACGATGACTCTTGACTTCAAGGGTATATGGAAGCCGTTCACTGTGCAGTCCTCAGTCGCCTCGTGGGAAGCAAAAGCGGAGCCACTGGGTGAAGCCTCATGGTCTCCTTGATGACCATGTCTAAGTAGTGCAAGCCCTCTAAATCTGATTCCTCTACTGCTCTGTTCATTCCCACGGCTTTCTCTAGTTCATCTTGGACCTTTTTCATTGCACTAGGATGTCTTACAAGTTCGGTCATTGCCCAGTCTATTGCTGTCGCTGAAGTGTCCATCGAACCCAACAACATGTCCTGCATGTAGAAATATATTGAGATTCACGCGCGCGCGCGCGCGCACACACACACACACACACACACACACATATATATATATATATATATATATATTTCCAGATATTGAGATTCACGATAACAAGTATCTTAATGGCACTTATCAGGCATATTTACAAGAGACTGAGTCATGGATGTTACAAGAAAAATTAGTGCATTGAAAAGATAAACTTCCTAAATAAGTTACTTAGCAAGCAAATTTAAAGAACCTTTCTAAAAAAAAACAATGTGTCAATTGAATCCATCAAAAAGTACTTATATGGTCATAAGTACGAAATTTCAGTAAGAATATACTTAAGATAATTTAAAAGATAAACAGCTTTTTTTTTTTCATGTCATTTTTTATGTTGTATGATGAAAATTATAATCTCAACTAGCTATTCCTTTCATACACGAATCAACTTATTGAAATCCTAATGGAAATATGCACCATGAATCACTTATTAATGAAAAAGTTCTGTGTCTCTAGCACTCTCTGTTTCATTGTTGACAAAACATTATTAACCCCTTCCCCTCTGGTGCTTGAAAGAGACAAGCACATGTAACTTAAGGAAGAGACAATAATTTCTCTGTAGTGATCCTTAACTTCTACTTCTTGTATATGACGCACTTTGGCTGACTGGTAGATAGACAACACAGGCTTACAAGATTCGTGGACACCGTCTGTTCACAACAACATATGTTGAAGCTAACAAGACTATCTGCTTGGGGAAAAATTATAGTTAAAACATATGTAATGATTATTAATATTGTAATAATTCATTTCGTGCTAACTATGCACAAGAAATATAAACAAATTATTATTGCTTAGAAAATGCCATTAGGACTTGCAGATCTTAGACAAAAGAGAGGATGAGAGGAGGAAACCAATTCACATGCTTCATAAAAATTTTCGGGACATAACAGTTGAAAAATTAAAATTCGCCTAAAAAATTGATTTATAAAGTGAAATGATAGATCTTTTCAGATGTTTCAATACGATGGTCCATATACTAAAATCTCTTTTTATAATTTATCGAATTACCTTGGAATCAATTTTGCTCCCTAATTACTGAACTCAGAACCTCAACTAGTGGGATCCCTGTTCTAATAAATTTTCCACCCTGAAGTATGCTTAGATAATTGAATAGCTAAGATTCCGGAGATAATCTTTAATCTAGATACAAAAAAATTGATTAATTACCAGAATTATGGCTTTGATATGGGGCCTGTCGATATGGTATTTGTCACGCCCCGATCCTCGGGCACGCACACATCCTTCTCATTTGGTCGATTTTATAATGCGATATCCCAGGACTAGTATCGCCGACCCTTTCATTTATTAAGCACATGCGGAAGCAGATTAAAATCCCAGACAATAAAACGATGGGATAGAAAAGCAGGGCCATATTTTTCATATTGAAATTTATAACCAAACTTTTATACAAAACACAAATCACTTCATAACTATTCACATCAAAATGAATTCTCAAAAGAAGATAGACTCTCAGCCCATCCAGGCCATACTCAAGGCCCCTCTCGGGATTATCTTCTTCTTCCAAAATCCTTCTACTCAAGGTTTCACCTCCGAGTTCTCCTTCTCGAGATTCCTCCTCGGCTCCTCAACGGGGTCCTCGAAATGGTTTTCCCAAACTGGGATGAGACTACGTCTCGGCGAGTTCTACCCCACTAAGCCCGATTAGTAAACTATTATACTAAAGGCTGCCTAAACACGCATAGGTCAGAAGGCATACCTTAGCATCAGATCCCACCTGCAAGTCAGTACAATTTACAATAAACACTCAAGCAATCATATCACCGATCGAAGCATCGATCAAATCGACCTAGTCGATTACAAGCCAACAAGACCACTCACGGTCATTCCCAATCAATCAACCAATTCACAACATCATATCAAAACAATGATCAATCGACCTAGTCGATTACAAGTCAATCCGACCATTCCCTGGTCACCTCCCTTATTCAGTCTCAAAATCTTACTCACTGCTTCACGAGCATAGACTACCAAATCTTGGCAACAAATTACAGTCCCGAAGGACACGACCTACCTTTAGGTAGCAAATTACGGCCCAATGGGCACGACCTTTAATAGGTGGCGGATTACGGCCTTATCGGGCGCGACCCGTATCGGGTGGCAAATTACGGCTCAACGGGCGCGACCCATATCGGGTGGCAGATTACGGCCTTAACAGGCGCGACCGACTCCAAATTCGGTGGCAGATTACGGCCTTAACAGGCGCGACCGACTCCAAATTCGGTGGCAGATTACGGCCTTAACAGGCGCGACCCATATCGGGTGGCAAATTACGGCCTTATCAGGCATAGCCATACTTCGGCGGCTTCTGAGGTTCAACTCACAACCTCTCATAGTCAAATTCTAATTGAATACCGACATTGATCAATCAGATCAATCTTGGGATGAATCCCCACATACTCATCAACTCACTCAATTTCCACACGATATTAACATACCTGATAGATCTTAGCCAAGAGTATATTCAATTTACTCTCACAAACTTCTCCACTTAATAGCCCATCAAAGCATTACAAATGCTAAATAAACATACTTGGCCATTTACCAATCAATAATTCAATCTCAATCAATTCCAATCAATTTAGGGTAACTCCCAAAATATCACAATTTATTTAATTCAATGCAACGTGGAGCTCAAATAAATAAACGGACTGCGCCACGACGATCAGCACGAGATTTCGGTCGTCGGCCATCAAAATCTTAATTTCCGAAAAATAAATAAATAAATAATTAATTTTATTAATTCAATTTAGTACAAAATAAAGCCCGATTAAATAAACGGACTTCACCACAGTCATCAGCACAATATTCCGGTCCCGAGCCATCTCATTGAATTTTCGGAAAATAAATAATTATTTAATTTAATTCCGAAAATTAATAATTAAATACTAAAAATCCACTTAGGCCCGAAAAGCCTAATTGGAGCCCACTAAGGGTCGGGAAAATTCCCGAAGCACTTCCAATAATTAGTAGACCACGTCTACTTGTTAATTGCACAATCAATTTATCTAAATCACATCACAATTGACTAATAATTGCTAATTTATTTAAATCTAACAACCTAAACATAATTAATTAAATCTAAACCAACCATAAGCATAATTAGCCAACTAATCCAAAATTAGTGAGATTACTCACCAAATCGCGCGCAAATCGGATCAATCCGACGGCGGCGACGCGAGGAACGATACTTCCCAAAGCAACTCGCGGATCCGGGGCCGGGAAACGGCCCAAAACGGGCCCGAACCAGCTGGAAACCCATTTCGTGGGTTTGCTGGATCCGCTGCAAAACAGAGAAAGAGAGAGGGTTGGGGGCGGCAAGAGGTCGGGAAGATAGGCGGCGGTCCGACGAGGCTGCACGGCGGCTCGCACAGCCGCTCGCCCACTCACGGTGGGCGAACGCAGGCCGAACCGAAACTAGGTCGCACGGCGAGGACGGCAGCGAGGCGATGGACGCGGGGACGCGCGCGAACGGTGGGACGGGCGGCGAGCAGCGGGCGCGCGGCACAAAGTGCGGGCGGCGGTGCGACGGCTCTCGGCGAGCTGCGATCGTCGGCTCTTCTTCTTCTCGGGTTCGCTCGCTCGGACGTGCGGAGGAAGGAAGAAGAAGAATACGGTCGCGTGGGGGAGGAGGAAAGAGAAGAGAGAGGAGAGAGAAGAAGAGATAAGAGAGAGAAGAGATAAGAGGATTTGACCGGGTCAAAAGAAAAAGGAAAGAGAGAGAGAAGCCAATTTCAATTTGGCAAGGGGCATTCGGCGGTGGGAGGGCTGCGCACGAAGGGGAGGGGAGAGAGAAAAGAGAAAAGGAAAAGGGAAAGAAAATAATACTTTAATAAGAAAACCCAATTTTCTTATTTCTAGTATTTTCCTTTTCTCATTCCCTTTTATTTTCTTTCGGGTCTTCGATTTTTCCTCCGATAATTTCTTTCTTGAAATTCGGACTCAACAATAAATTGATAGACGATGAGACGGTCCTAAAATGAATTGTGACACGTCTGAATATTCGATTCCCGAAACCAAATCAAATTCCATGGTTAAAATCGACCGGACGTGATTTTAGTCCAATCCAACCAATTAGGTAGCTTTTAGGGATTTTACCATGGATATATCCCTTAACAAAGCTTCACCCAATAGGTTAGTTAACTCGTGAGTGATCAGCTCGAGAAAAAGGACCATAGGCACGTCGACGAAATGCACATTTCCTTTTATCGAAACGGGTCGAATTTCAGGATGTCACAACTCTTCCCTCTTATAAAAATTTCGTCCTCGAAATTTAAACCATTACACTTCACTCAAAAGGCGGGGGTATAACTGTCTCATCGACTCTTCAATCTCCCAAGTATTTGCTTCGGTGCCGCGGTGTTGCTGCACCACTTTGACCTACGGGATGGTCTTTGTACACAGAACTTGCTCTTTACGATCGACAATCTGAACCTGGCTTTCCACGTATGACACACGGTCATCCACGTCTAATTCCTCGAAATTGAGCACGTGGGTTGGGTCAGGCTCATACTTCCTTAACCTCGACACGTGAAAGACGTCATGCACTTGCGCCAATCTTGGCTGCAACGCAAGACGATACGTTAGGTTTCCGATTCTTTCAAGAATCTCAAACGGACCTACGTACCTCGGACTCAACTTGCCTTTCTTACCAAAGCGCGAAGTTCCCCTCATTGGTGACACTTTCAAAAAGATGTACTCACCAATTTAGAACTTTTGGGGCCTTCAATGATCAACAATTCAATTATTCTGGCAGTTCGAGTTATCTTCCTTTCTCGGCACAAATCACAACAATTGCAATTACTCGACCGCATCAAGAACCGACCCTCGGCCTCGTGATCTTTCTTTCTCTTTCGATCTCATCTCAACAAACCGAAGTTCCGCACACTCGCTTTCGTTCCGCCTCAGAAGGAATTATCTGATTGATCTGCTGAAACTGGGAACCTCGGTTCTGGATCCAATGTAGGTTCGTTACTAGTATTCCACGCAGATGAACTGTCTGACACACATACACTTAGGCATGCCTATTCCAATTAATATCCTTCCATACAGCGATAAAGTGAGCCGACTTTATCAATCTGTCGACCACTACCCCAACTGGAGTCATTATTCCTCTAACTCCTTGGTAAACCTATCACATCATTCCATCGTAACATACTTCCATTCTCACTCAAAATTCTCGAGCGATTATAAATGCCCTCTTGGCTTGCATTACTGAACTTTCACTTACTAGCACATTTGACACTTACAACCTGTCCGACGATAACTATCTTCATATCGGTTTACCCACCTCACACTGTATGGTTGAATACTACAACTGCCACCATGAGTTCTCGACCAAGTTTCTTCCTCTTTCAGGAGTTGAGTTGCTAGCACTGAGAACCCTTCCATAAACCTTCTGTAATACCTTGCTAAACCTAGAAAACTTCTGATCTTTGATACTGCTATCGGTCTTGGTCCACTGATAACTGATTCGATCTTGACCAAGTTCATGGAAATTCTTTCATCATTCTTAGACATCTCTTGTGCTCTTTAGAATTCCTCGAATACACCGGAATATCATTACACGACACGATCACAACTGACCCAGATATTCCTTGCACACTTGATTTGCCAAATCCATGACAATAGTTGGAGTATTTATCAGACCAAACGATTTTACAATACTCTCGTAAAGACCATATCAAGTACGAACAGCTATCTTTCGTACAACCTCCTTCCTTGTTCGTAACTGACGACTTTATAATCTCAAGTCGACCTTTAAAACATCGATACTCTTTATAACTAGTCATACCATTCATTGATCTTTGGCAAAGAACACTTGTCCTTGATCTTTACTTAATTGAGTTGACAATGGTCGATACACACTTGCAACAAACCATCTTTCTTCTTCTCACAAACAAAACTGATGTTTCCCCAGAGTGATGCACTGATATGCATGAATTCCTCATTCATCAATCTTCACATCCGCATCTTCAATTCTCGACGGCGGTCCAAGTTCTTGTGACAACACATCTAGAAATTCTTAGACCACCGAGATGTCCTCCATCTCTAGTTCTTCAATTTGTCCTACCCAAGACAATCGTCAAGCAACCTTGGCAACCTCCGTCTAACAAACAAGTTGCCTTCAGCCAGTAAGATTAATGAAATCGAAGATTATTTTCGACTCCCAGTAACCTTGACACTTTCACATGCTAATGGACTAAACTGGCTTACTCCATGATCGTGATTCATTATCACTATATGCTTCATAAGCCCACACTATTCATGTGGCATTAAATTCACACTTCAGCAACTAGTCAAGCATAACTATTGCCAGTGATTCCATCTCTTTCACTTTTACGTCAACAATTTAAGTCCTACCCACTCAGCACAAACTCGCTACATTACTCGATAAGATCACTTCCAACTCATTCTTTCCGATCAATGGAAGATCAATTATACTCTCATTCCTTTCGCCATCCTAGTGGCGTTCGCGTAGTAGCGATGTCTGTTCTACCTTAACTTCCACCGACAATCCTTCACCTGATGGCCATGCTGGTCATCATCACAACAGGTTCTCGTCATACTCAGACACTGGATTCATCCATGCTTCCTTCTACAATTCTGACACTTATCAGGTGAGTCTTTTATCTCTTGCCAAGTGACAGCACACACTCTTTCCGGTTGCCCCATCAGTATGCTGAAACCACTCTCGACCTCGATCTTTTCCCTAACCGATTTTCGTTTCTGCCTGAACTGGATCTATACCTCGGCCCGAATGCAATGACTCGCTCCTGGATCACATCTCCACTTTGGATCTCAGCAAGAGAAGCAACAACTGCAATTGCAACACTGACGGCGGTTCGATCCTGAGCCTCCTGGCTCATCCAATTCCCAAGGAACACTAGCATCAGAACGATCCTACCGAACTTAGGATCATTCGACGCTGCTACATTAGTACCAACCTACGGTGGTACTCTTACACTCGAGCTGGCCAGAGTCGACACTCTGCCTCAACCACCTCGGGTACTGACTCTTGTCAGTGCATCATCCCGAGTCACAGAGGACATTGTCCTCTTACTAGGAGTTCTCAGCTCCTGCTCGCTCATGGTTCAGTCTTTACACTGAAACCCGTCTTCCAAATCCACACCGGATTAGAAGATGAGCGATCTACACACAACAAACAATTCTAGCATTCAGCTAGCACAGACATGCATTGGCATGAATTTAAAGGCCATCCTACTAACTATCCCATGGTCAACGCTCCTTATCACTCCAATCTTCAACTTCGCTCTGATACCACTTAAACTGGATGTCACGCCCCGATCCTCGGGCACGCACACATCCTTCTCATTTGGTCGATTTTATAATGCGATATCCCAGGACTAGTATCGCCGACCCTTTCATTTATTAAGCACATGCGGAAGCGTTAAAATCCCCGGACAATAAAACGATGGGATAGAAAAGGGGCCATATTTTTCATATTGAAATTTATAACCAAACTTTTATACAAAACACAAATCACTTCATAACTATTCACATCAAAATGAATTCTCAAAAGAAGATAGACTCTCAGCCCATCCAGGCCATACTCAAGGCCCCTCTCGGGATTATCTTCTTCTTCCAAAATCCTTCTACTCAAGGTTTCACCTCCGAGTTCTCCTTCTCGATTCCTCCTCGGCTCCTCAACGGGGTCCCGAAATGGTTTTCCCCAAACCGGGATGAGACTACGTCTCGGCGAGTTCTACCCCACTAAGCCCGATTAGTAAACTATTATACTAAAGGCTGCCTAAACACGCATAGGTCGAAGGCATACCTTAGCATCGATCCCACCCGCAAGTCAAGTACAATTTACAATAAACACTCAAGCAATCATATCACCGATCGAAGCATCGATCAAATCGACCTAGTCGATTACAAGCCAACAAGACCACTCACGGTCATTCCCAATCAATCAACCAATTCACAACATCATATCAAAACAATGATCAATCGACCTAGTCGATTACAAGTCAATCCGACCATTCCCGGTCACCTCCCTTATTCAGTCTCAAAATCTTACTCACTGCTTCACGAGCACAGACTACCAAATCTTGGCAACAAATTACAGTCCCGAAGGACACGACCTACCTTTAGGTAGCAAATTACGGCCCAATGGGCACGACCTTTAATAGGTGGCGGATTACGGCCTTATCAGGCGCGACCCGTATCGGGTGGCAAATTACGGCCTCAACAGGCGCGACCCATATCGGGTGGCAGATTACGGCCTTAACAGGCGCGACCGACTCCAAATTCGGTGGCAGATTACGGCCTTAACGGGCGCGACCGACTCCAAATTCGGTGGCAGACACGGCCTTAACGGGCGCGACCCATATCGGGTGGCAAATTACGGCCTTATCAGGCATAGCCATACTTCGGCGGCTTCGAGGTTCAACTCACAACCTCTCATAGTCAAATTCTAATTGAATACCGACATTGATCAATCGATCAATCTTGGGATGAATCCCCACATACTCATCAACTCACTCAATTTCCACACGATATTAACATACCGATAGATCTTAGCCAAGAGTATATTCAATTTACTCTCACAAACTTCTCCACTTAATAGCCCATCAAAGCATTACAAATGCTAAATAAACATACTTGGCCATTTACCAATCAATAATTCAATCTCAATCAATTCCAATCAATTTAGGGTAACTCCCAAAATATCACAATTTATTTAATTCAATGCAACGTGGAGCTCAAATAAATAAACGGACTGCGCCACGACGATCAGCACGAGATTTCGGTCGTCGGCCATCAAAATCTTAATTTCCGAAAAATAAATAAATAAATAATTAATTTTATTAATTCAATTTAGTACAAAATAAAGCCCGATTAAATAAACGGACTTCACCACAGTCATCAGCACAATATTCCGGTCCCGAGCCATCTCAGTTGAATTTTCGGAAAATAAATAATTATTTAATTTAATTCCGAAAATTAATAATTAAATACTAAAAAATCCACTTAGGCCCGAAAAGCCTAATTGGAGCCCACTAAGGGTCGGGAAAATTCCCCGAAGCACTTCCAATAATTAGTAGACCACGTCTACTTGTTAATTGCACAATCAATTTATCTAAATCACATCACAATTGACTAATAATTGCTAATTTATTTAAATCTAACAACCTAAACATAATTAATTAAATCTAAACCAACCATAAGCATAATTAGCCAACTAATCCAAAATTAGTGAGATTACTCACCAAATCGCGCGCAAATCGGATCAATCCGACGGCGGCGACGCGAGGAACGATACTTCCCAAAGCAACTCGCGGATCCGGGGCCGGGAAACGGCCCAAAACGGGCCCGAACCAGCTGGAAACCCATTTCGTGGGTTTGCTGGATCCGCTGCAAAACAGAGAGAAAGAGAGAGGGTTGGGGGCGGCAAGAGGTCGGGAAGATAGGCGGCGGTCCGACGAGGCTGCACGGCGGCTCCGGCAACCTGCTCAGCCACTCACGGTGGCTGAACAGAGGCCGAACCGAAACTAGGTCGCACGGCAGGGACGGCAGCAGGCGATGGACGCGGGGACGCGCGCGAACGGTGGGACGGCGGCGAGCAGCGGGCGCGCGGCACAGGTGCGGGCGGCGGTGCGACGGCTCTCGGCGAGCTGCGATCGTCGGCTCTTCTTCTGCTCCTGGTTCGCTCGCTCGGACGTGCGGAGGAAGGAAGAAGAAGAATACGGTCGCGTGGGGGAGGAGGAAAGAGAAGAGAGAGGAGAGAGAAGAAGAGATAAGAGAGAGAAGAGATAAGAGGATTTGACCGGTCAAAAGAAAAAGGAAGAGAGAGAGAGAAGCCAATTTCAATTTGGCAAGGGGCATTCGGCGGTGGGGAGGGCTGCGCACGAAGGGGAGGGGAGAGAGAAAAAGAGAAAAGGAAAAGGGAAAGAAAATAATACTTTAATAAGAAAACCCAATTTTCTTATTTCTAGTATTTTCCTTTTCTCATTCCCTTTTTATTTTCTTTCGGGTCTTCGATTTTTCCTCCGATAATTTCTTTCTTGAAATTCCGGACTCAACAATAAATTGATAGACGATGAGACGGTCCTAAAAATGAATTGTGACACGTCTGAATATTCGATTCCCGAAACCAAATCAAATTCCATGGTTAAAATCGACCGGACGTGATTTTAGTCCAATCCAACCAATTAGGTAGCTTTTAGGGATTTTACCATGGATATATCCCTTAACAGCTTCACCCAATAGGTTAGTTAACTCGTGAGTGATCAGCTCGAGAAAAGGACCATAGGCACGTCGACGAAATGCACATTTCCTTTTATCGAAACGGGGTCGAATTTCAGGATGTCACAGTATTCTCCCTCGTTCAATCCCATGAAGCCCAGCATAACATCCACAAAATCTTTGCTCTCTCCTTCCTCTTTCTTAGACTTCATGTGCTCGTCAATAATCTTCTCAAAGAAGGCATCGAACACTTTGCTCACGGCTTTCATGCGTTTCGTTAACCCCCGAAGATCAAATCGTGCTAAATAAGGAACATAGTCACCGATGTTCGGTGTCGCGCCCAACACCATGAATTCTTGAATCACGGCCTTGAACCCTCTCTCATCAAACTCCTTGTCCATGTACTTCTTTCCGAAGACCATTCGACAACTCATATCGGCGCTTAGCGAAGAGATCTTCGAGCTCAAGTCAATGGCTGTGTGGTCGTGAGCCGCGTCTTTGAGAAAATTCACAAGCAAGCCGACCTCCTCTCTTCTCATGGACTTAAAGGAATTGATTTTTGCATTGCTAAGTAGCTCCAAAGTGCACATCTTTCTGATGTTCCTCCAATATGGGCCATACGGCGCGAACGCCAAGCTCCTTTGCTCGTAAGAGATGTGCTTCGAGGCCTCATGAGGTGGCCGGCTCGCGAAAACAAGATCATGGGTCTTGAGGAATTGTTCGGCTACCTCGGGCGATGAGACGACAATCGTGTGCACAAACCCGAGGCGCAAGTACATGAGGGGTCCATATTTTTGAGCTAATTTGTGAAGATCATGGTTAGGGTTTTGTCCTAACAAAGGGAGGTTTCCAAGAATTGGATACCCTCTTGGACCAGGAGGCAATTTCTTCTTGCTCTTTGTTTTCCATAGCGAAGCTCGCAATAAGAGATGAGCAATCAAAGCGAAGGTGAGTGTTATCCATATCCAAGCCATTTTGGTGGTGGTTATTTGGAAGGAAGTAGGGTGCGGATGGTGGTGGAGATAAGTTCATTGCATATATAGGTAAATATATGACAGGGAGACGTGCCAGATTTATTCCTATTGCTTTTTTGTGGGCCCTTCAACTAGAATCCAAAGAAATATCATACACTATATATTAATTAATATATACTGAAGAGTATTTCAACACTGTAAAAGCTATGAAGTACGGACACCCTCCAAGAGCCTTCGTGTCGTGTCGGACATTTCGACATGTGTCTGACACTCTCCAACACTCGGTCAACACGTGTCGAAAAATCCGACACCTAATCAACTTTCTCGACACTCTCCGACACTCGAGTCGAAATTCTGACATATGAGTTTCCGACACGTGGTTCCGATATTGATGTCAATTTTAAAAATTCAATAAATGAGAGGTGAAAAAATATATATGTGAAAAAATAAAACACAATAATAAAAATAATAAATGGAAAAAGAAGAAAAATCTAGTCTTCTCTTCTCTTCGACTCCCACTTCCCATGATACACAATTCACCACGAAGTTTTTCTCATCTTCCAACATATCTAATATGCGAGTCTAGAATATGGATCGCTTGTTTTTTTTCTCCAAATTTTATGAATCATTGAAATAGAGTTGAATTTGTCAAATTGAAACAATGAATGATATTAAAAAATGACGGATTAATATTTTTAATTTATATTCATTCTAAGCCTCGTCATGGCTTGGCGAGTTTCCCTTGAGGCTAATGACCTCATTAGCTCTCGTTTGGCCAATCATGGTTGGCGATTGGCTAGTGGAAGAAGAAGAGAAGGAACAAGAAAAAAAGAGAAGAAAAGGAAAAAATGTAATAACATTATTTAAAAAGTTAAAAGAAATGCTAAGTTATAAAGAAATTTGAGGCCATACAAAATGCATTTCTATTTTGGAAATAGAAATTTTGAACAATTACTAAATGCTTTCAAATTGTCATAAACTCATCTAGGGAACAAAATTTAAGAAAATTATTTATGAGTAGAAATTGTTCCCGAAAATAGAATGGTTACCAAATATACTCTTAATATCAAAAAAATTCACGTTTGTTATAATACATTATATTTTTTGAAGAATCACAAGGATACAATAGTCATAAAGATATAACAAAATTCATTTTCGTTCTTTTCTCTTCTTTGAATAAATATGAAATGATCAAACTCCCTTCATTCCTTTCTTTTCTTTCATAAACATCGAAACAATAATAAGATCAAACCTTCTTTGTTTTCTTTTATTTTTCTCTTGAGCTCATCTTCCAAACTTTTTATATTCTCTTCTAATTACTCCATTCAAACTGAGTGTTCATTGCACAAACTTTGAAAATTAGGAACAAAATGTACAAAAAAAAACAAAAAATTAGACGACCAAATGGTACAAATTATACAAAATATTGGTTAACATTGTACTTTCTACCGGGAAGTTTCCCCGTTGTTTACCGGGTGTCTAATGATATGAAAATTAAAATTTTCTGCGCAGACCTTGAAAATGTTGTTCGACGCGGATTTGTCACAAAACCCAAGTTCGATGTACTTTGGAGGTTGCTTTCAGAAGCAAAATCCTTGCACTGATCTAGAAGGCTGGGAACTCAAACTCAAATCGAATTGAATCCCTATAGTAGACCTTATCTTTCACGTGCCAACGTGCTCACCTGCACTGGCCTCAACGGGAACTTTCCTAGCTTGAATATACTGAGGTGAGGGAGATACACCTAAACACTAAATTAAAAAGCCGCTTAGTAATGGGTAAAAGTGGAACGCGCTGTATATATCAAACTTGTACATAAGAAATGGCATATCCATCTACAGTTTAAAAGCGGGGCCAAAGAGAGAATTTCTCTGACATTGGTTGTGGCTTTTTCCCTTTTGGTTCACACTTCTCCATCGGAGATTTTGATGACTTTTCTTCTGAGAGGCCTTGCGTGTTTTTTCTGTTTGTCTTCAAAAGGAATGGGCGGCCGTCGTTATGTCTTCTTGTCCGTTCATTGACGCATTGATTCAGAGATTATATCGGTTGTTGTTTCTTTGGTTTGGGTAAGGAATCTGCCGACTCCCCGATACTTCCAAACTTTGGAATACGACCAATCATCAAGCAATGTTTTAGCTGAAGGACTTTTCTAATTTTAGTAAAATCTGGGGCACTCGCGTCCTTTTTTTCTTTTTTTTCTTATAGGTAAGTCGCCAATCGAAATCCAAACTCTAAAATCATGGATTAGCTATGTTAAAGTACTACACCTCACAGGGGTGGCCCTAAATTTATATTCTGTGTGTGTTTGTTTCCCTTCACCGATTGATTTCAGGTTTTAGATTGGATATTGTAACATGATATTGGAAACAAATCTTGTTCTAGTTCATTTCACAAGTGCAGCTTCTTGTTTGTCAAATTTTATGCGTCGTTCCTAATCCAGCTTGCACATCAAAGGGGTGACGGAGTATCACCCATAGCTTGTCTATGAGATTTATATACTCTTTCTAGACATGCAGTTTATCTCCACCTATCAATGTTCCACACTTCAAACTGATCAGATCGAGCTAGAGGTGAATGACAATGTGAACCTCTAATCACATATGTCAACTTATCATTGAGAGAGTAATGCTAGAATTATAAGCAATCCTTTGAGGCTGCGTTTGGTCAACCGGATAAAAACCAGGGTAGGATATGTTTTATCCTATCCCGTGTTTGGTAGTTGTCTAGGATATGATAAGGTTGGATATAGACGGGATATAAAAAAAAAAAAAAAAAAATCCCGAGGGGGTGAGATAAGGTCGGATAGGATTTCTTTTATCTGAAACAAAAAACCTTAAGCTCTTTTTCTTTCTCCGTCATTCACCCACAGATGACTCTCTGTTTCCAAAGTATTGACGTTGAAGCCTTCTCCTCAATAGCTCTCCGATTCTCATCAAAATTTTACAAAAGCCTTCTTCCTCCGCTAAGGTAAGACCCCCCCGGTCCGCCGGTGATCGCCCACCAATCGCCCTGCCGATCGATTCCCCCCCACCGTGATGTTTTCCCCACTTTGATTGCGCCTTGGCCACTGAGGCCACTGGCACCCCAATTGTCCTCGTCACGCCGCCGAGTCCAAGCGGTCACGACTCGTTTCTGTCACGCCCCGATCCTCCGAGCACGTGCCCATCCTTCACTAGTCGATTTAATAGCGATGTCCCAAGACGCATCACCGACTCATTCATTTTAATATACGCATGCTGAAGCAGATATAAAATCCCCAAACAACAATTCGATGGGATAAAAAGCAGGGCCAACTTTTTCAAACCAAAACAAGCCTTTTAATAAACGAACAGGTTTATATACAATGCCAGGCTGGTTACAAAACATCAACTCAATAAAAAGGGGACTGTCCTATGACCCACTAGTCAGACATGCTTGCCAATTCCTCGATCTCCACCTTCCTAGACTTCGGGGCTTCCGGTCCTTCACCAACACTATCTAAGGACCTGAAAAATGGTTATACAATAACCAGTGAGACAATGTCTCAGCAAGTTCTACCCCTTAAGACCCGATTAGGAAGCCAATACACCCTAAGAGCTGCCTAAGCACAACACGGGTCAGAGGACTTACCTTGGCCTTAGTTCCTTCCTACAAGTCAGTTTAATTAATAAATACCGACAACCATACCATCCAATGAAATTATCCAGCCGAGATAGAATCATCAATCAATCAACTCGTCGATTATATGTCAACAAGACCATTCATTGGTCATCTCAATTATTCATTCTCAACTCTTAATTGCGGCCTAACAGGCACAACCTAGATTACGTGGTAATCACGGCCCCGCTAGCAATTTTTCTATATTTAGTGGTCATCACGGCCCCACCTCGCAATTTTTTTATATTTAGTGGTCATTACGGCCCCACCGAGCAATTTTTCTATATTTGGTGGTCATCACGGCCCCACTTGGCAATTTTCTAGGTTTAGTGGTAATCACGATCCTATCGAGCAATTTTCTTAGATTGGGTGGTAATCACAGCCCCACCGAGAAATTTTCTAGATTTGGTGGTAATCACAGCCCCATCGAGCAATTTTCTAGATTAGTGGTCATCATGGTCCCACCTAGCAATTTTCTAGATTCGGTGTTCATCACGGCCCCACCTAGCAATTTTCTAGATTTAGTGGCATCACGACTCCACTTGGCATTTTTCGATATTTAGTAGCATCACGACACCACTTGGCAATTCTTAAATTTGGTGAGATTTAGTGGTAATTAAAAAATGATCCGACATCTTACAGATCAAATTAGTAACTACAATAATTTTGGACAAAACCCTTGCAGTTAATGTCAGAATATGCATAAAATGAAAATCACATCCCTGTACAGTAATATTGAAACTTAAAGAATAAAAAATAAACTAAAATAGCATAAAATAAATAATAAAGAAAAAATACAAATAACAAAAGCCACCTAAAGGAGGACTTGGAAAGAGAGAGGCGGAGCACGGCGGAGGACTGGGGAGGGGCGCGGCACGGGAAGCGCCGCGACGTCGGGCTGCGGCGGCGGTGAAGCGGACAAGCGGAGGTGGTGCGGTGGCACGGCATCGGCGAGGGGGGAGTGCGGTCGTCGAGGCGCCCGGCATTCGGTGTTGCTGGTGCGGAGCGACAAGGTAGCAGCGGAGTCGCGAGCAAAGGCACTATGATCGGCGGGCGGGTTCTTTGTGGGTGCTCAAACAGAGGGTAGAAACTGATGCGAGGTGTAGTGGTGGAGCAACAAGGAGGCGAACGGCAAGAAAGTGTCGGGTCATCGTGGTTGTAGCAAGGACTACGAACGGCGGCGCGGTGCGGTGGATCGGCGTGGGGGGACAATAGGCAAACCGACGCAAGCTGCAAGCGAAGCAGGGCGCAGCGGTGGTCGGCGGCTTCGCAGCTTCTGGGCAAACCAGCAGGAAGCGGCACGATGATACGACGCGGTGGCGGAGACGGTGGCTACGGCAGCGTCACGGCTTTTAGGCAACAACAACAACGCGAGATTGCAGGTGACGGAGCGACGACTTGGGCAAACGGGGGGATGCAACGGATCGTGCACTTTGGATTGCCGAAAGGAGAATGATGGTGAGCGAAGATGCAGCGAGGGACTCGGCGAGGGAGCTCGCGGGCTGCCGTAGGTCGCAACAGCGGCGTTGCCGGGTCGCCTGGCGAGTGGCGTGGTCGGCGAGAGGAGCAGCGAATGGCGAGCGGAGCGGCGAGGAGTGGCGAACGGCGAGTGAAGTGGCGAGGAGCGCGAGCGTCGGCAGCTGTGCTGCTGCGCATCAAGGGCGAGTCCGGCCAGGTGACGGTAGCGGAGGCGCGGTGTTGCTCGGAGGCCAACTAAGGGTGGTTCAGAGAGGAATTGCTGGTGGAGCAGCAGTGAAGCAACGCGGACGGCGCGGGCACGGCCGACGCGGACAGGGGCAGCGTCAAGAGGAAGAAGACGACACCGTAGCCCCTGTTTTCTTTTTCCTTTTTTTTTCTGTTTTCTTCTTCTTCTTCTTCTTCTTCTTCTTCTTCTTCTTCTTCTTCTCTCTCTCTCTCTCTCTCTCTCTCTCTCTCTCTCTCCCTCTCACGTCTATTCACACGTCTCCCTCATTGTTGTTTTATGCTTTGCACTCTTTTCCTTTTTACTTTTCTCCTCCTCACATGAATTTTCGGCCAAAACAAACCAAAGGAAAATTCTCTCCTTTGCACGAATCTTGTCGCATGAACTTTTTTTCTCTATTTTTCTAAATTCGCCCCTATTTCTCACGAACTGTAGCCCTTTTATAGTGAAAACCTCTATTGATCTTTAGAAAGTTGTGCTTCCTTTATTGCAGGAATTACATAATTTCAGCCTCAATTTACCATCGCAAATTAACATTTCAATTTTTCACTCACGTTACTAGAAACGCATCCAAGTTCATTGTGATTTTTGCAAACAGCTCACCTGATAAGTATAATTTCCTGATACTTTTCATTTGATTTATCAATCTGATCAATATCCTCACTGATTTTGGGTTTGGCTTCCATTTTCTTTCATTTTTTCCTTTTATTTGTTCAAAATGCAATTTTTATTTTCCTTATTTCCCTAGGTTTGCTAAAATTAGGTGTTAAACACCCTTCTTGCCAAAGCACAAGGTATCCCTCATTGGTGACACTTTCAAAAGATGTAATCACCAATTTGGAACTCTAAGGGCCTTTGAAGCTCAACGATACCACATTTATGGCGGCTCGAGCGGTCTTTAATCTGCTTTTGATCACGGCAATAGCAATCACCGACTACTAAACTAATTCTAGACCTGTGATCTTTCTTTTCTCGACCTTATATCAACAAACGAAGTTTTGTACACTCTACTCTATCCCGCTTCTAAATGAATCATCGACTGTCCTATTGAAACTAAGAATCCTCGGGTCTAAATTTGATATAAATTTGTCACTGGCACTCCATGCAAACGAACTATCTAACATACATACACTTCTATATGCCTATTCAAATCGAGATCTTTTTCGTACTGCACTAAAGTGAGTCGGCTTCATCCATCTATTGACCACTATCCCAATTAGAATCATTACCCCTCTAGCTCCTTGATAAGCTTGTCACAAGGTCCATCGTAACATGTTCTCTTTTCCACTCGGGAATCTTGAGAGGTTGCAAAAGTCCTCTCGGCTGACAAAGATGTGTCTTCACTCACGAACACATCTAACACTTAGCAACATAATTGGTGATGTCCATCCTCATACTAGACCATTAATAGTGTTGACACAATTTCTGATACACTTTCATATTACCATGATGAATGTTGTAACTGCTACGATGATCTTCTAACAAAATCTCCTTCTAAGTGCTACATCGTCAGGTACACACAATCATCCTCGGAACTTTAATGTTCCGTCTTCAGAAATATAAAAATCAATGTTTCTCTCATCAGTGTCTCTTGCAGGACCTTATGAATCTTTAGGTCTATCAACCGAGGTGCCTTGATTCAAATCTAAGCATCCGGCTCAATTCTGAAGGTGGCCATAAGATTCGAAAGGTAACCTACCTCGAATTTGAAAATCGAATTTTGAACCATTTTTAAGTAAGGTCTATACTTTAACCAGCCTATGCACACATAAAGACTCTATCAACGCTTCATTGAATTTTTTCGTTCTTCCAGGGTGATACAAAATATCATAATCCTAGTTACAAAATATCATAATCCTAGTCCTTCAGACGTTCTACTTCAAGCATTGGGTGATTCAGCTCGTGAGATCTCAACTAACGGGACTCGTGTGGAACAGTTCTACCATGTTACATCAAAATGCAACCCCGTCCCCTAAATGACACATCACTATATAGATCTCATATCCTCTAAGACTAGAGGGTGGTCAGCATAGGCACGGTAATCAATTTCTACTTAATCTCTTGGAAACTATGCTCATACTTATCTGTCTATACAACTTTTCTTCCTTCTTCAGCAGTCGAGTCAAAGGCAGAGCTATTGTTGAAGTTCCCTCCACAAACCTTCTATAGTATTCGGCTAAACCTAAAAAGCTTCTAATCTCTAACACTGACACCGGTCTTGGCCAGCTGATTACTGCTTCAATCTTGCTTGGGTCTATAGAGATTCCTTCTCCGGAAATCACATGACCTAAAAACGCAACACGAGTCAGCCAAAACTCGCATTTGCTAAACTTGGCATACATCTGATGAATCCTTAAGGTCCGGAGCACTAATCTCAAATGTTCCTCGTGCTCTTCAAAGACTCCTTGAATACACCAAAATATCATCGATGAATACTATCACGAATTGATCTAGACATTCTTTGAGTACTTGGTTCATCAAATCCATGAAAGCAGCTGCATCATTCGTCAACGGTTCAAACTGTATTACATTACGCCAACAATTCATTACTACAAGATGCTCCTTGAGCCAACTCTTTTAAAATATGACATCAAAGCTATACATAAGCAACTAGTCAAGTTCAACTTTAACCAGTGATTCTCCTTTCCATAGCTTTACCTCAACAAACTGAAATTCTACACATTTAATCCAAAATTCTGCTGCGCTACTCTAATAAAATCACCCCAAACCATCATTCCCTTGATCAGTGCACGGTCAATTCCATTCTTGTCCCTTTCGCCATCCTAATAGTGTCTTATCTGCGGTAGCGATGCCAATGCTCCCTTGGACTCACACTGATAGTCCCTCACCTGATGGCCGTGCTGGCCACATCTATAGCATGTTCTCGTTATATTGGGACACTAGGTTGATTCATGCTTCCTTCTACTAACTTGACATACATCTTGTGAGTCTCTTATCAACTATCAGGTGACAGCACGCACCCTTACTTGCACCCGGGGCTTGTTCCAAATGCCCCACTGAATATCTTTCAGTACATTCCCTCTATTATGTCCCATCAGCCTTCTGGTACCTTTTTATAGACCAGGTAACCCTGTTGGTCACACTCAGAACAAACACTCGTCTTAACAAGACACGGGGCTGATCTATGTCGGCTTTCATCAGAATGACACACTCCATTCTAATTCCTTGCTAACCTATCCATCCCACAATTCCAATTGGACAGAATAGGATACTTTTCTCCGATCATAGGCTCCTTCCCAAATTAGTTTCCATCTCTACTGAATCTGAACCTCGACTTGGATGCAACAGCTTGCTCCCAGATCACATCTCCATTGTTGGATTGAGCAATTGTTGGTATTGAATGATTGATTGGTTGAGATTTATGAACCGTACTAACTTTCAGGAAGGAACTGAGGCAAAGGTAAGTCACATATTTCTTGGGTGTATAGACGACCTTCAAGCGTATTTTCTTCCTAGTCAGAGTTTAGGGGGTAAACTTACTAAGACCTTGTCTCACCTCGTCGTGGGCTCAACCTTTTATGGTCTTTAGATGGCTGTTCCTCTCGAGCGCTTCAGTCAACCGAAGAAGGTCATCGAACAAATTTCTCAGATTCCCCTCCCTGGGAGCCAAGGAGCCTGGGTCTACGAGCTCATGCAATCCATTATCTGGGTTGATGCGGGTCTATCTCGAAGGGTACCCGATCAATTCAAATCATGGTATCGTTACAGGTGAGATGGACCCAAAGAAGACCCCCTGCAGGAATCTGAGGTGCATGTGTCGGTGTTAAAGATCGCTTTTGGTAAGGGTACAGCTAACCCTCCTGGTGGTTCAGTGGTAGACTCGAGCTCCCCCGAGCCAGAGACCCCGGAGCCTTCGGTTGAGGATTTGAATGTTTAGAGGGCCTATAGCTTTCCTGTTTTGGTAGACCTTTGTGAATAGACTAGTGTTGTAAATAAACTAGTCAGTTTTGTATAAAGGTATGTTGTGTGGTTGTGATTTTGTGATTTTGTGGCCCTGCCTTTCTATCCAATCTTTCTGTTTTCTGGGAATTTATTTATACGATTCCGCATGTGTATTAAAATGAATAGGTCAGCGACGCGTCCTGGGATGTCGCAATTTAATCGACTACCGAGAGATGGGCACGCGCTCGGAGGATCAGGGCATGACACGATTGGTTGCCCTGCTGTTATCTCCATGAGTTCATTGTTCTTGCTGTTCATTGGATGTTGCACAGGTATCAATTGGGTGAATGACTTAAGGGTTTCCGGTATAATCTCTATTGCCTCCTCCCATTTTTCTTGTGTCTCATAAAAGGTTAGCCAAAACGAACTATGTTCCCGGACTTCAGCACATAGCCATTGGCCATAATACATCTTATCTTTCCCTTCGAGTTTTTCTTCATCAAAAGGGAAGTCTTTATAGTACATAGCGTAATGGCCTAGTTTGCCACATGAGTAGCAATAGTGTGATAATCTTTCATAGCGAAAAACCAACCAGATGTTCTTCCCTTCCAATCTGATCATCTTGCTTGTTAAGCAGTTCCTATAATCTGATTTCGACTCTGGCCCTCCCAGCTCCAAGAATTGTTCCTTCTTTAGTCTTGATTTTAACATCCAGCACTTTATCGACATGTCTCATAGCTTTACAGATCATACTCTCAGTACACCATTCTAGGGGAAGCCCAAATACTTGAACCCAGAAAGCGCAAGTCGTAAGGTCATAACAATGTAGGGGAGTATTCGGTATCCAAGGCTTTAAAATGACAAGGTGATTCGAGAAAGACCAAGGACCATTATCCAAAACCGTGTTTTTCCCCTTCGAAGTTGAACTTAAAAACATACGCCCACTTCACATTGAGATATTTCTACTTGGTCGATTCGCCATGCTCGTTTCATTATATTATGAAATGCTTGGAAATTAATGGATGGGTTAGAGAGAAGCTTACCCACCAGTATAAGTTTACATTCCTTTATTTTCTCTATTAGGGCAGGGTCATCCCATACCTCGATTCTTGTTCTGACCATAGGCAACCTAATATGCAGCAAGGCATGCATCTTCTTCATACTCAGTGCGTTCCATCAAAGATTGGGCACCAGGTTAATTCATAGGAAAGGCGAGCCGGGTTGACAATCCCGCATGCAAAGCTGCTTTGGGTGCTACAAGATTGGGAGCGTGACTGTCGAAGGAGGCGACCGGATGAATCAATTGAGGCATGCGGTGGTCAAGAGATGGGGGAGGGAAGGGCACGATTGTAATGGTGATGGTCCCGCGTTGGGAAGGTGATGTGGATCTGAGAAGCGGGTGGTAATAGCTAAGTGAGGGAAGAGATGTAGCGTGAAAAATCGAATTCCATAACCTGTATTGGAAGGGAGCGACGGGGAAGTGAATGGTTGAACTTAAAGGACGATAGAGGGAAGATGGTGGTAATCATCAGTGGGCTTTAGGTTTCTTGTTTGAGTCATGAATATAATTGAGAATTTGATCTTTAAGAATTAAGATTGAGTTCCCGATTACGTTTGTTTCCTATTTTGGATTGTGATGAATATTTGATTATGTGGGTTTACTATATCACATGCTTAGTTAATTTTCCTATTTTGAAAATACAAAAAAAAAAAAAAATAGCATTGCACATTAGGATAAATTGCATTCATGACTTATTTCCCATTTTAGAATTGCATATCTAAAGTAACATAGTAATTTAGGAAATTCCTTAATTTAAATTAGGATATAATAAGTTATTTCCTAGTTTAAATTAGGTAATGATATAGCTTAGTTAGCTTCCTAATTTGATGAAAAAGAAAGTGAAAGAAGAAATGTCAACTTTGCATCAATAAGATATCATTCTTTAATAAAATGTCACTTAAGCCAAATTAGCGTCTTAGAGTCAAGTATTTCATTTATTTAAAAAAAAAGAAAACACACACACACACAAATCTCTCACGCACTTTAAACAATAGGGTTTATTTCATAATTGATCCTATCTCATGTCATAAGAATTACATATAGGAAAAATTCCAAATAAAGGCATAGAATGTCTTTATTTTCTCAAATAAGAACCTAAAGCAGATATTATTTCAATTAAAGGCCTAAAATGTAATCATTTTCTCAAATAATAATTTGACTTTCTAGCTGGTCAAAGGCATTTTCACTATTTACCTTTTTTTATTTTCCCTTTTTTCTTTCTTTTTTCCTTTTTTTTAGTTTTTCTTTTTCTTTGCTAGTGGCTAGGTGAGGATGCCTTCGCTGAGAATGAGCTCACTAGCCACAAGCAAGGGACAACCTTGCCTTGGGGAGGCCACCATTGTGGCCAAACGTGAGGCCGACCCTCACCCTAGGTGAGGCTATCGTCACTGCGACTGGCAAGGGCTTGCAAGCCCTTGTTAGCTCTTACTAGTGATTGACAAGAGTCATCGAGGCCTTGCCGGCCCTCGTTGGCTCTTACTAGCGATTAGCGAGAGTCGAGGCCTTGCCAGCCCTTGCCACCCTTGCCAAGAAAAACCTTCGCCGAACCAAAAAAAAAAGAAAAAAAAATTAAAAACGAATAGAAAATAATTTAAAATTAAAATTGTATTTGGACAAAAACACCATTTAACTAGTTAGAATATTTAGTCAACTTGCAACCGACAAGGTCAGGTCCTTAATTTAAACAAACATGGTCACTTCAAGCCATTTTGAAACAACCATAATCACTTCAAGCTCTTATTTGAAACAAGCATGGTCACTTTACTTTTATTTGATACAATGTCTACTCTAGGTCTTTATTTGAGACAATGATGGCATTTTAGGCTTTTATTTGAATTTTCCTTGCATATAAGTAGCATTACATTTCAATATAATTTGCACATCATTTAGGATCACTGCATGTTAGATTAAATTCATGTACTTATACTAAATCATATTCATATTAAACCAAAAAAAGAATTAGATGTTATTACATGTAGAAATCATGTTTAGAACATACATGCATATTTAAGTTAATATCTTGCAAAGCATTGATGCATTGCAATTAATAGGCTTTTGCTTGCTTGAAGTATTTACATTCATGTTCCCGACCTATCTCTAGCAATTTATTTACTACTTTTTTTTATTATTGGCTATTAAATTCTTGTTTATGCACCCGCATGATCACTTCTCATTAGTGACTTAGGTTAAAATTGATCAAAATTGCCTGCAAAATATTTTTGAAATTAAGAGAAAAGGCCCAAAAAATGGTATTAGATTTATCTAGCGTAATCAAGTTCTCGTATCCATAAATCTCTAATTTGCATAAATAAAATTCCTTCCCCCAATTTATTTAGGTGTTTAATCGACTTACTAATAACTTATTAGCGGCGACTTCTAAATAAACTTATCTACATATTAATTAAATTAAAAACTAAAAGTTGCAAATGGTATAGACTTGAGAGAGTTTGTGCTAAGTCATTAGGCTTAGTAATCTATTAACTATCCCCTTGGTGGCTCATTTAGGAAGGTCGCGACACCTACTTTTGGTGACACTATGGATTTGTCATTTGTGACAAACTAATTGAGACACTAAGGAAGGAGAAAGGGAATTAGACTCTAAATAGCGTAATGTATTTCACACACAATTATTTACCCCAAATTAATATGGTACACGGTTTTTTTTTTTTTTTTTGGTCTGAATATGGTACACTAGTTCACCCGTACTATATTCACTGCAAATGAATCTTTATGACACGAAAAGAGACTTTTATCATATTTTCGAAACTTGAGGAGCTTTTAAGGCAAAATCAATAGAATTGCCAATCTAAGATTAGTTTAGGATAAATGTGGTGTTGTTACACTAGTTTTTGATATAGTATGTGTTGACACATAAATTAGTTTTTGATATATTGTGTGTTGGCACATAAATTTTGATTAAATATTTAGAATGAAATTGTATAGAAAATTATGGATTAATTTGGCCCTACCCAAAAATATTTACGTTGAATAGCGCATCATATAGGCATTACTATTATTTCTACCCATTAAGCCTTATTATTTTTTTATTATTTTACTGCATTTCGGATAGATAGAAAAGAACTTAATTTTTTTCAAAAAAATTTTTTTTAAAAAAAGGCCCTCGAGGGCTCAGGGGCTGGGCCTTCGCCCCAGTCCCTTTCCCTCTTCTATCTCCACTCGGGCTGGCCCATCTTCTTTATTTCCTTCCCCCAGCCCGGCCCGGCCCAAGCCCCCTCCTTCCTCCTTCCCCTCCTCTGCACCTGACGCAAACGAGGACAACAGAGGAGCAGAGCAGGCGCAAAGGGGTCAAGTAGGCGAAGTGACTGGAGCAGCCGGCGGCCGGCGAGCCGACGTGCTCCCACGTACGAGCGGTGGGTCGTCCGACCCTACAAAAGGAGGAGATCGGGAGAGATCTTACGGCGGCTTTCCCCTCGACGTTCTCTGGAGACCTCCATTAATCGCCCCCCAAACCGCGTCCGGCCGCACCTACGTTCGACTTGGCCTGCCGATCGGAGCAGCCGAGAAGCTGTGCTCTCTCTCGTTTCCTTTCCCCGAAGCTACGTGTTTCTGGCGACGCCCAGTCACGCCCACTCTTCCCGACCAGGCTAGCGATTGTAGCCGGCAATGCCTCATCCATAAGGTAAGCCTGTTTCCCCCGTTCGCCCGTCTTGCTCGAGCTGTAGGAGCGAGGCCCGCTGGCCCGGGCTTGCTCATGCTTTTCTCTGTTTATGCCAAGTGTTGTTTGCTGATTGGGGTCGGTTTTGGCTTGAGCCTGTGTCTCAAATGCCCGACGTGGGTCTCCTCAGTTGACTTGGTGGTGGTGCTCGCTGGTAGCATTGGTGGTGGCGTCGTCGGTCGGAGGACTGGTCGTTCCAGCGAAACACCGAGAAGGGAAGTTCTCGGCGGGGTCTCGGTGAAGTCCAAGGAAGAAGACGGGGAAGGAAGAGGAAGGGGATGAAAGAAATTTTTAAAAAAAAAAAAAAAAAAAAAAGTAAAAGAAAACAAAAGAAAATAAAAGAAAGCTGGAAAATTGACTCCGAGGACCTGAAGGGAAAGAGGGAAAAGTTTAGTAATTTTGGCCTCAATCTAGCCAATGTGAATGTAGACTTGCGTTGGTGGTGCCGTCTTGGATTCAAGTTGGTTTGATGGATCTGGGCTTGTTTCTAATCGTGATTGGAGTGCTCACTGTTGGGCTTCCCTCATTAGAAGCGGATTGGACTCCAAGTAAATGAGCCCGCTTCATTTCATTCCTTTTTCCTCTTTTTTGTGACCCAGACCCGAAGGTTTTCTTCAGCCCATATTAGGACCTGGCCTTAGGGCCCTGCCCGGGACCCTATTTTCAGATTAAATTTTAATTTCTAAAATAAATATTTAAAAATGTTTTTCAAAAAATTTAAAAAAATCGAAATGATTTATTTTTTTTCTAAAAATCAGGAAACAAGCTTTAAAAATAGTTTGTGAGTAGTTTCCTAAAAAAGGCACAAAAAAATTCCTTTTAAAAATGAAAAAAGTCAAGCCCCAAAGTTTAAACAAGATTATCTATCGAAATGGTATTAGTTGATTAACTAGTGTAATCAAGTCTTGCATCCAAGTTTCTCTTATTATGTAGGAGTAAGGTAATTATCTTAATATCTTACTTGCGTTTTTAATCGACCTATAATAAATCAATTAATGGCGATTCCTAAATAAAAATGATTTGTAGATTAAAAGTTTGAATCATAAGTTGTAAATTGGTGAGCTTGGGATGATGAATTGGTTAAGCCTAAACTTAGTTAATGCTGCGGAGGGTAAGATCGCGACACTATGTGATGCAAAAATTAGTTTAAGGTAAATATGGCACGGATGTACTAGTTTGAAATTTTATATAACAAAAAAATTCGTTTGGAGTAAACGTGGAACAAATGTACTAGTTTGAGATTTTCTTGGTGTCGGCCTTAATATTTTGAATATTGTAATCGGAAGAGATAGCCTAAAGTGTAAATTTATCATTTATACTTAACCAGGCCAAATTTCACTATATAGTTAACTTGAATGAATAATGTATAACCACTGTGCACTTGTTATTCCCCACCATGTCATTGGGTACTAGTATAGGGCTGATATTAATAAGACTTTGTCACGGTCTGACTTGTTTCAAATATTGTTTTTATTAAAAAGGAGGAGTGCTTACTAAATTGGCCCCAACAGAGCTCCTTTTCCGACTCTTGTACTTTCCACGAAAGAGGGAAGAGAAAAAAAGCAACAAACAAAAAAAGGAAGTAAAATATCAAACATAAG
This sequence comes from Eucalyptus grandis, assembly GCF_016545825.1. Taxonomy (NCBI): domain Eukaryota; kingdom Viridiplantae; phylum Streptophyta; class Magnoliopsida; order Myrtales; family Myrtaceae; genus Eucalyptus; species Eucalyptus grandis. The sequence continues at coordinate 11,083,834 of NC_052620.1, forward strand.
TTTAGATATATGCAAAACATATGCAGTATTACTTTTTTAAAGTGACAACTTTTTCGTTAAATTTACCATTCATAGCACACAAATTGTTCTTTTGGTTGATTAATATTTTTTGTCAAGTCAAATGAGCAAACTACTGCTTGGAGTAATTTAGGTTTTTAATGTTTGATTGTTGGATAATCCTAACAAACCCATGCTCCAACTTTTAGTTAATCTGAATTACTTGAAATCTTTCATAATGTCCAAATATTGCTATGTAGAATCATATATTGTTTTTTTTTTTTTTTTTCAGAATCTTAGAACTTAAATAAAGTTTTAATTTTCAAATTTTGGATGAAAATCAAAATTAGAAGAGACTGATAAGTGCAGTCAAACACGTCCGTTGACAATTGTTTCATGTCGGTTAGAGAAAAATAAAATAAAAACAAAGACAGATATTTTTTTAGGGTAAAAGTTCGACAACCCATCCATATTATTTATCCAGCACAGATAATTATTTATGATAAATTATGAAGTTGTGCAACCTCCTTATAAAAGAAAAAAGTGATAATGTGACGTCATGGACTCATTCGTTCAAGGTTCACTTTTGTCCATGTCTCTTAAATGTATAGATAGAAGATAGCCTTGACTCGTGGGTATTATGTGCATTTATGTGCTAAAGCCAATGAGTATTTATAAGGAGCAATAGTGTTAAGCATTAAATTGCATTCATGGACTCACGACCTTTTGTGCATTTTGTAACCATTATATTTCTAAAAATAATTTCTATTTAAAAATAAATTTTTTATTCTGTTCTCGAGAACAATTTTTAAGCATTTGAAGGCAATTGGTGACCGCCTAAAAGTTCTATTTCGAAATAAAAATGCATTTGCTAAAACTCTTAAAATTTCTAATCCAAACCATTTTCTTTTAATAATTCAATAATTTTATTAAATTCTTCTTTTTTTCTTTTTCTTTTTTTTTTCATTTTTAATCTTCTTCTTCCTCCAGTTGCCCTCACCAGAGTGTCACCGGCCCAAGCCTCACCCTAACACTGGCAAGGCTTGGCGAGGCTTAGTCTAGTTGGGCCATCACTAGGTCGGCCTCGCCTTGGCTGGGAAATGTTAACTTAGCAATAACCCGATAAGGCTTGGCCCTACCGTATTTGGGTGAGGTTGACCTCACTGGTCGAGGTGAGGTCAAGCCTCGCCATAGGTCAACGTCATTGGAGGCCAGCGATGCTCCGATGAGGTTGTCGACTCTCATCTAGCCAGTCGTCGGCCACGACCCTCATTAACGTCACTAGGGGTTGGCGACCAGCCAAAAGGAAGAAAAATAAGAAAAGAAAAGAAAAGAAAAAAAAAATAAGCTTGATTCTAAAATTGTTGATAAAAATAAAGAAGCAACTTTTTTCTATTTATTGTTTCTGTTTCAAATCAATTTCCAAGAATAGAAAAACTAATTTTTGTTCTCGGGAATAAAGAGATTTTCTGAATTTTATGGTGATGTCTAACATGAGGTAAGTGGAATTCCATCTAATGGCAATGTCAAGAACTAATTTTTGTTCTCGGGAATAAATGATCCATTCACTCTCAATGCAAGATTGAAATGCTTTGGCTCTCATGGCAGAACTCCTTACATACCTAAAGATACATGCAATGGAGTCACATATGTAGTCAAGCCATTTCTCACAATCAAATTTAATATATGAACTGTGCACCTCATGTCCAAAATACCACCATCTAATATTAACAACCTTTATTTCAAAAGTTTTTCCCTTAAATAGCCAATTGCAACATCATTTGAGCTACTATTATTCACGGTGATTGTGGACACTTTTTTTTTTTTTTTTTTTTTTCTATTCCCCACTCCTGAATATATTTCTTCACTATTTTCCTAATCTCCATACCTCTATTACTATACATCACCACAAAATTGATGATTCTTTTATCCAACTTCCAATTTTCATCAATAAAACATGCAATGAGACACAAATAATTCAGATTTTGAATGGAACTCCATGTATCAGTTGGAATTAATATTTCCAAAATAATTATTCAAAGAAGTTCTTTCATACAAATACAACTTTATGTAATCTTTTGTCATTGTGAAACGTGATAAATATTTGAAGAGAGGTTGTAACTTACTAACAAATTCACAAAATCCAACATGCTCAATCGAGGAAAAAGGTTGCTCATCAAGAATGATGAACTGAGTAAGCATTCGTCTACAACGTTTTGATTAAATAGCTATATCGATAAGACCCTACCAATATTAGAATCTCCTTCTGCCTTGTCAACCATGTCTACATTACATAGTGCAAAGAATTTATGTCTTTTATCTATATTACAGGGAAACCTTTTGCATGTGGTCAAGTGCTTCCCCATTGCAGAAGTACCGTTAATAACACGATACTTAAGCACGGATCTACAATGAATGCACTTCACTTGATATATTTTTCCATCTTTATTATTGATTCTTGTATAATGATTCCAATATTCGAATGTATATTTCTTATCAAGAGGAAGATGCTAACTAGGTACCTTATTTATGGCACTTGTGATAAGAGGTGCCTCTTCTTCATTTTCATTGCGAGAAAACTCCAATTCCGTGATCAAAGTCATCTCCTCATGTCCCTCCACCTCCATTGACGTGTTATCTTGATATATTAACTTTGTACTACATAACAATAATAGAATATAATTAGAAACTTCAAAATAAAGAGCAAACTAAAAATGAAACACTACAATGAACCCATTTATTTCAATGCGACTCATATAATGATACCCATTGGCCAATAATTTCTAAATGTGACACCAAATATATAAAATATAGAATTGCTGAAAGATATAGAATTGCTGCTTAACATATTATTTTATTAGAAAAATTTCCTGAGTTAATTTTTAAGGAGGGAGGCAAGGGAATTACTTCTTTTTTGTTTGTTGAAGAAGGAAAAGGAAAATTGGAGATACTAGGAGAACTTATTTTACCTTAGAAATTGGTATGTAGACTCTATATGTAGTCTACTATAATTTGGATGAAACGCTTGGGGGTAGGTTCCGATTGTTAGGCAAGATTTGAAGATGGGAGCAGGAAAAGTGGCATCTCAATGTGCTCATGAATTAACCTTAATTTCACGGAATGCTGGGAAATTGACTTGTGCTCCTTCAAATGATATTCAATACGGTCGTTTCTCTTGTTTCTCTGACTAATTTGTAGATGTTGCCACGGGGATGTATGCGGAACTGATGCAGAGGTTGGTTGTGAAGAATTTCCTTCATGGATAATTGCTTCCAAATGACAACTCTATTTTTTTTTTTTTCATGCAAGCGAGTTGAGTTTATTAATTTATTCTCTTCTGCAGCAATTGGTTTCTTTTAAGATGGTGGGAGCAATGCGAGCAGCCCAAGATAATCTATACATGCAAGAATCAACAAGAAATGTAAGCAGGTAAATTTTTCTCTCATACTAAAAAGACTGCACTTATAAGTTGGAGCTATTCCACATTGAGGCTTGCTCTTCACCAGGAATTAGCTCAGAGAAGCTGCCGAAAGCACTGGCCTTCCAACTTTTGTAGTCACTGATGCTTGAAGAACTCAAGTATGCATATGCATGTCCTTGCTTGTGGCATGTCTAAGAACCTTTCTTAATAACCTGCTTCTGGTGGCAACTGCAAAAAATTCAGAAAGACAGGGTTAGCATATGGGTGTGCTCAAAAGATTGTACGATTGCTGTCATACTTTCCACATCATTTCTTTTTTGTACATACAAGCCTGTGTCATCGATTTGATTGGAGTTTCTGATCTTTGGTCATCAGAGGACTGCATTGAAAAATGGACTAAAGTTCCAGGACCTCGATTACACAAATTAAGAGTTACAAGACTTGGATTACACAATCCACCTAAGCCAGAGGACTAGAAATGGAATTACCCCTAAACAATAACTTTGGATGTATAATGCTCATGAACATCTTATGGATCATAACCTTCTTGAAGTAGAAAATTTAAACTTTACATAATTATAAAAACAAGGTCACAAGATAAAATTTTGACCTTGGAAGTGGCTCAATACAAACAAGGAATGGTTCTATGGAGGTCTCCTATAGCAGCATGAAAAGTAATGCCAAATCTTCAAAGAGAAAGGTAATAGATGATGCAAGCTGTGGCTCAATACAAACAAGAAATGGTTCTATGGAGGCCTACCATAGCAGCATGAAAAGTAACACCAATTCTTCTAAGAGAAAGCTAATCGATGTCACAAAGGAGGGAGGGATAATACATCCACAAAACATTACTTTATAGGAAAATTAAGGGAAACCATAGCTAGAGGATGCATTTGTCCCATTCTATGTTGAGATTTTTGATTTTCTTATTTCTTTTTATTTTTTCTTGAAGTTTTTTTCTTGTTTCTTTTCAGAGTCTAATGCCCTCTATTTTAAGAAATATAACTAAGTTGCTGAATCTCGATACTTTTAAATTTATTAGCTGGGAAAGTGGCGTCGGGACGGTTAGGCGAGCGAGCGACCTCCACACCGGGGACGAGCAGCGTCCAACGACAGCGTCGATGGCGAGCGGCAAGGTGAGCAAGGGGTAATTGTGACATCCCGATTTTCCAATTCTATTTTCAATAAATTGAGACGGGCATTTTGTTGGCACGCATATAGTTCTTTTCCTTGAGTCGGCCACTCATGTGAAAACTAGTCTATTGGGTGAAGCCGTTAAGAGTTTCTAATGCATCAGACTCGAGAATTTGATCAGGAAGCGACCTTTCGACCGAGCTAATCTGCAAGGGTCATTACGGCACAATTAAAAATCGATTAGAGATCGGAGATAGGTCGACTCGACAGAGGCATGTGATCAGGTGTGGGTGATTCCACAAGATCGCACAATTCTTGTCGATCGGCACTAGACCGACTTTTCTATCGATTAGGTACCCCGTGTTCGTATCTGAAACCTTGAGATTACCCCGACAACCGAAAGTCGCCAATGTTTCAGAGATGTACATTGTGGCTTGAGATGATCAACCACAGGTCAAATGCATGAAAATTTCTAAAGGCTACCCGGTAGGTTGAGCCGCGCTAGTATCGTGCCAAAGTGAAATTAACCGTGGAATTGAAATCGAATTTAGAAATTGGAAGTCTGGGTGTGTCACAAATCATTTTCGGAATATTGACTAATCTTCGGAAGATTTTTTTTCATGCAATCAGAATTTTTCAGAGATTAAATCAGAGAATGGCTATTTTGGCTCGAGAAATTAGTAGGCCCGCCTTTGGTCTTGCTTTTGGGACTTAAGTTGGTTCTATGGACAAGTGAAGATGTGAATTGAAGTGTGGTGACATTGGATTAATTTTATGAACTTCAATTGGACTCAATTGGAAGAGAATTGAATGGAATTGGAGAAATTAATGTACAAGAATTGGACCCCGGCGGAAAATGAATTTGCCACCATTGAAAAATGTTGTGGGAGGTTTAGAGATAGTGGGGTATGACATCACTTGATGATGTCATGGTGGGCCATTGTGTGGGATTAAAGAAAGAGAAAAAGAGAAAAGAAAAATGGTCCCATCTCTCTCTCTCTCCTTCCTCTCTCTCCTCCTTCCCTCTCTCCCGTCGCCTTTCTCCTTCATCTCCATGGTGCGAAGACCAGAAAATTTGCAGAGGGAGAAGCCGAAGCAGTCCTTCGCCGTCCGCCTCCTTCGCTGCTCGTTGCTCACCACCGGTGTCGTCGTTGTCGCCGCCGTTCGCGCACGAAGCCGCGTGTCCGCTCACCGTCGCCCTCTCTCCTCCATCTTCTTCTTCTTGCTACTCGAGATCTTAGATCTGGTTGGACGCCAAGTAGAAGCAGCAGCCAACGTCACCCGGAGCCGTCGCACGCCTCCGCCTGTCCCCATTCGCCGCTGCCGTGCGTCGTCGTTGCTGCCCGTCCGCTCGCGCTCGCCCGCGCTTGGCCGACGCCCAGCCGCCTCCGCCCCTGTTCGCGCGTTCCACGAGCTGCCGGAGCTCGTCTCCGCCGCCGAAGGGTCGCCGGAGCTGCCGCCAATCACCACCTGAGCTGCCGCCGTCCATCTCCGCCGGTTTTTGCGCCTCACCAGCCACCAGATCCGCTCCTTCTCGGCCCCAAACAGAAGCTGGAAAAATGGGTATGGCAGTGGACATTTGACCCGTTTTGGCCGCCTTCCCGAGCCCGGATGCTCGGCCCGCCTTGAGGAAAGTCAATCCTTGCGTCGTCCTCGTCGTTTTGGTCCGCTTGGCTCGCTAATCCGGTGAGTTTAACTCACTAAATCTTGATTAAAGGGTTAATGATGCCCTAAGTGTGCTTAGTCTAAGTTAAGTGAGTTTAGGTGGTTAGATTAGTTTATTTGGTTGATGATTAGATTAGGGTGTTTAATTAAGTTAAAGTGTGTTTAGTTTAAGGTTAAGTATGTTTATTTTTAATATAAAGCCTTGATGTGACATAATAGGGTTTTATTTTTTTAATTATTTAATGATTTCGAATTCTGGAATTTATAATATTATATTATATTCCGAAATTATTAAAATATTATTACTTATAAAAAAACGGAAAAATTATTTTTGACCCCGGTTGCTCGGAATTTCGTGCCGATCGCTGCTGTGTAGTCGGATCGTGAAAAATATGGATATTATTATTATATTAATTTTCGGAATAAATTTAATTATTTAATAAATTCGAAAAATTATTTTGGGACCCTAAATTCTCGAATTCCGTGCTGATCGCTGCTTTGTGCATTTAGAATTTGAATTTGATGAATGTCTGTGGCAAATTGAGTGTTGATTGTGGTAAATAAGGATTTTATTCATAAAAACCCAAGTGTCGGGTTTTGATGCAAAAATTGGATTTTAATGATTATATTAAATAGTGGGGTTTGAAAAAGTGACATATTGGCTTTTTGATTTGAAATTAGCATGTCCCCACACACGTGAGTAATTTCTGGAATATTCTTAATATGAAGAAAAATGGCCGGGATCACTATTTTAAGTGGAAGCATTGAGTGAAATATAAAGTGTCTTGGGGCCGAGTATGCTTTGACTGTGTGATAACTAAGAGGAATCGTCCTGGGCTGTTGAGCCAGACTTGCCCCTATATGGGATGCCCACGCGGTGGATGCGGGTCGCAATTGATTCTGGGCCCATGCTCCTTCGGGAACGCCGTCGATGTACTGGCGAAGCCGCGCTCCATGGGGGGAGGCGATGCCTGGCTATATGCCAGTAGATAGCTGAACTGCGAGTAGGCTATGCCCTTGTGTGGTAGTGAATAACAATTGGAATGCATGCGGAGTGTTGTTGATGTGTCGGATTATGGGACGGAATTGTGTGGCATGGAATGGGACGTGTCATAACGATTTAGTCTTATAATCAGGACCCCCGCGGTTGTTGGTTATATAAAAGAGAATGCGTTCCGGTTGTTTAAGTTCCTATTACTATATGCGATTGAGTGATTTGAATTGTGCTAACCTGCAGGAAGGAACTGAGGCGAGGTAAGTATTTTGTGTGATGTGGCTAGGCCACTCGGGGTGTATTTTCTTTCTAATAGGGGTTTAGGGGGTTGAACTTGCTTAGACATCGTCTCATTCCGGTTGTGGGATTAAAATTTCAGGTCCCTAGATGGCGGTCGTGGAGGACCTGAAGCCCTAAGTCTAGAAAGGTGGAGACTGAAGTATCGGTGAACGTGTCCTGCTAGTTGGTTTTAGGATGGTTCCCCTTTTGTCGAGCTGGTCTATTTTGTAGACAGTCCAGAGTTATATTTAAACCTATGTGTTTGTAAATGAGTGTTTGGTATTGTGATTGATTGCCTGCTTTTCTATCCCAAGTCCAATGTTGTCAGGGGATTTGTTTCACTTCCGCGTGCGTAATAAAATGAATGGGTCGGCGACGTATCCTGGGATGTCGCATATTTGATCGACCGCAGTGGGATGTGCGCGCGCTCGGGGTTCGGGGCGTGACAATAATGTCATCCATTGGTGGCATCGAGGGAGGCAAGGGCGGGATGAGCACGGGCTGACTGAGGTGCAGTGGTAGGATGAGCAGCGTTCAACAACGGCGTTGAGGGTCAACGGCATTTGGCGGCAGCATCGAGGGCGAGCAACATCCGGCGGTGGCGTCGAGGGAGAGCAGCGTCGACGACAGGGCTGAGGCAGAGAATGGGAGAAGACCGAGAGGAGAACCGTGAAGTGTGAACTAAGGGTAAACATTAAACTTGATTGGGGGCCTTTTTTTGGAACCACGAACCGTTGGTTCCTAGAAAAGGGGAACCGGGAAATGAAACATTTCTTTTTAGAACCGGGAACCAGAGGGGAACCGAATTGGACCCTTTGGTTCCCGGATCTACCTAGGAACCGTGCTCACCCTTAATTTTTTATAATTCTGAAAGGCCATCCGACCCAACCTGAATTTAGAAGATATGGATCTGGAATGGCCGTCCCTCGGAGACCCAACCTGACCCAACCCGAAGGCCCGAATTAAGAAGATCTGGATTCGGAAAAGCCGGTCCCTCGAAGACCCGACCTGACCCGAAATGACCCATTTTCCCTTCCCACCCTCTTTTCTTTCCTGCATGCGTAGAGGAGAGAGGACTCAAGAAAGTTACTCGGGAAGAAGGAAGCCATGGAAGAAGCTCCGAGCTTGCCGCCACCGCCATCGTCACCGCCGATTGGCGACCCGCTGACCAACCCATTCGCCTCCTTCTTGTCCCTGGACGACCTTGCCAATGAGCTCGCCTCCCTTGAGGACCTCGCCAATCACGGCTCGTGGCGGTCCGTCCTCGACAAGGTCGCCCGCGCCCGGTCCCTCTCCCTCCTCCGCCACCCCCACGACCACCTCACCTACCTCTCCTACAACGCCCTCGCCCTCACCAAGCTCCACTGCTTCGCCGATGCCGCCGCCGAGCTCGACTCCCTCCAGGATCTCGAGTCCCCCAAGTACAGGTACGAGTCCTACCCACAAATCTACCCGGGCCGGTCCGGCTTGATGGTGCCCTTCTGCCTCCGGTGGCTGAACTGCGTGATCCTGATCAAGTTGGGCACCCGCCAGGAGGGTTTGGATCGGTTCTACGCGCTTCTGGATTTCGTCAGAGGGAAATTGGAGGAGAGAAGGAACAAGGGTTTGTCCGAGGAGGACGAGTCGGTGAGGGCTCGGAGGAGGAGGGAGGTTCTGGTGATGAATGGCATCGTGGGTAATCATTTAAGTAATAAGGAGTTCAGTGCGTGCTTGGATTTAATCAGGGATATGTTTAGAAGGGGTTTTTCGGAGGACCCCGTTTTGGTCTCGAGGTTGGGGTCTATTCAGATGCAGATCAGAATCTGGAGAGCGCGAAGAGCTCGTTTAAGCAGATCGAGGGGATGGTGAACGAAGGGAAGGGTCATGGGTCGTTGAGTGAGGTTGACCTGAAGAATCTCGTGAACAGAAATAATGCCTTGTTGTATTTGGTGGCAACGGATTATGTGTCGGTTGTGAGGGAGTATGAGCAGTGTATTGAAAGAGATGATTTGGATGTGGTGGCGATTAACAATAAGGCGTTTTGTTTAATGTATCTAGGGACTTGTCGGATTCAATCGAGGTGCTGGAGAACATGCTTGAAAGGGTTCCTACCATTGCTTTGAATGAGTCTCTCGTGGTAAACCTGTGTATCACTCGGATATTATTTAATATTCATTCTGTTTCTGGAAATAATTTTTGATAGAAAATGATTCTATTTTATTCTGTTCTCTAGAATAGTTTTTAAACATTTTAAGGTATTTGGTAATTGCTCAAAATTTATATTCTCGAAATATAATTATATTTGGCACTGTACTCAAAATTTCTAATCCGAACCATTTTCTTTTAATTTTTTAATGATTTTATTTAGTTTTTTTCTTTTTCTTTTCTTTCTCTTCTTCTTCAACCTTTGGCCGGTCATCGGTAGTTGGGCAAGGCTCGGCCAAACCTTGCCAGATTTGGGCTTGGCTGAGCCTCACTTGGTCGGGTAAGGCTCCCCCAACCACCGGCAAGCTTCACTCGGTTATGGTTGGGGGAGGCCCAGGCGAGGCTCGCCAGTGGTTGGGCGAGCCTCCGATGAGCTTGCCGAGCCTGAGCCAATTGGTCACCAATGATCGGCGGTGGTGGATGGTCGCGGCAGCAATTGATGGTGGCGGTGGTGGAAGAAGAGAAGAGAAGAAAAGAAGAAGGGAAAAGAGAAAAAATAAATCTAGGTTTGCTTGATTTTGGTATTGTTCCCGGGAACAAAATAGTAACTTTTTTCTTACTTCTTGACTAAGTAGCACGGACATGCGACAAAGACACGCGACACGACACGTTGATACATTATTTCTTAAAAATAGAGAATTCCGATATATTGGGACACGTTGTATATTAAATAAATATTTTTATTTTTAATTAATTGAATTCAAATTAAGTATATTTATTTTTTGAAATTATTTTTTAATCTCATTTATTTATTTTTTTATTAAAAAAATCCCCACTAGGGTCCCCCACTCTCTTTTTTCCCTTATCCATTTCCTCCCACCCTCAAATTTATTTTCCTTTCCCTCCCCACCATCGTCCATTCCCCCACCCCCAAATTTACTTTTTGTTTTCTTTCCCTCCAACCACCGTCGATTTCCCCCACCTGTCCCTATCACTTTCTTCCCCCCAAAATACGTGATGACCCATTTAGACTCCCATTTTTTTTTTTTTAATTATTTTTGAGTTTCTTATCAAAACCCTAGCTCCTTTACTCCTCCTTGCTGCTCGCGACCCTTCCTCTTCTCCTCCTCCCGATCCTTCTCCTTCATTGCCACTCGCCGCACTACCCCTTCCTTGCCGCCGCCGCTCACTGCATGACCGCCTTCCTCTCATCTTCCTCTCGCCTTTGGTCCTTTCTCCCTCGCAGCTGCAACCTCGTCGGATCCATCGCAGTAGCACAGTGGAGGCCCTCGCCTTAGTCTATGCTTGGCCATCTCTCACTGTTGCTCGCGGTCTGCTCCCTCCCAGACATGTGTGTCGAAGCGTGTCGGGCAAAGGTTGACCACGTGTCAGAAAATTGACACGCGTTGACCACGTGTCCAACCGTGTCCGAGCATGTCGACGTGTCCGACACGCTCCAACACGTGCCAGACACAACACAGAAGCACTGACATGTTGTCCGTGCTTCATAGCTTCTTGATTCTGTTTCACATCCATTTTTGGGAATACAAATTTACCAAAAGAATTTTTATTTCACATTTACTCATGCAAAAAAAAAAAAAAAGAATAGAAATTGTTATTATTTGGGAAATTGTCAAACGCGTCCTAAAAGACTTTTAGTAATTGAATTGCGCAAGTGGCTCCTATGATTTTGATTCATCGTGTACCAGGATTTGATGGTACTATCTCGTCCACTGTCATACGATAGTTTTCTTACTAATGTCATCCAAGGGGCCAGGGTGATTTGGGGGTTGCGTTGGGGTAATCGGCACTACTAGGCCCTCAGCCTTGGAGTTCAACGGATAAATCAGTTTGACTCAGCACCATTGGGTATATAGCGACAATTTAGCAATATTGAGGGGTGGGATTGAGAAAATATATGATGACGGACTAATTATCTTCCTTCTTTCTAGGTAAGCTCAAAATATATATGTATAAGTGGTGGTCCTAATATAGTTTCAAGCAACCAGCATCTTCAAACAAATTATGGACACCAGACTTGAGCTTGACTTATAATAATGAATGCGTTTGTTATGTGTTGATTTCCAGATAAAAGGCAATGTTGATCTCATCTAATTCTTAGAATGTGGGATAGGCTTGCCGTCTAGGATTTCCGATTCAACAACCAATACCATTGACTAGACGAGAGCTATGTGGCCAAAGAAGATGCGTTCCACTGGTATAACATTGCCTAATTCATCAAAAAGAGATCCACCGATGTGCCACAAAATAGCCCCTCTATGGCGATCAAAGGCGGGATTCAATAAAAGTGAAGGCTCATCTTAGCGAGGAAAACCAAAAAGAGTTTGAGTACCGCAACATAAGTATGTGATGTCCCTTATGGGTACAGGGGACTTTCATCAAGCACCACATGCACAAACAGAGCTGCAAAGTCAAAGCATTTGTGACATAGAAAGTGTGTCCTTAACTCGAGTCTCTCTTATCATTAAATCTCTAGCGACTAAATCTCTAGCGACGATGGACATCACATAAATGCACAAAGTTTTCCCTAGACACACTGGGTTCGTTTCGTTCAACTTTAAGAAAATGCAAAGCCATTTCCCCAGTATCTTATGAAAGCAATAATGTTTGGATAATTTATTTTGGAGTATATTTTATAAAGTAATTTTTAAGTGAAAGGAAAAAAGAAAAAAATAAAGAAAAATAAATTTGGATGAGCATCGGCAGAGGCAGGGGTTGTGCGAGCTTTGCCAGCGTTGACCATAGGCCAGCATCAATGGCGATCAAAGGTGACTGTCGGCTGTGGTCGTGCAAACTAGGTTAAACCGTGAAACTTATATCCCGGTACACTGCAAAGAAACATAGCGCAGACACAGACAGAATCGCCAACACAAATACTAAAAAAGATTCATGCAGCGTCGAATCGAGTCATGGAGACTGATTCGCGGGGCGCACTAATCTAGGCCGTGGGTAAAACTTTTACCTGAACTGAACATTGATCCGTAACAATACCCACACACAGTAACTGTTACCAGAAAGAGACAGACTCGACCCAAAAGACCCGAAATTTCGGGTTGGATCTGTTCTGGCCGGGCTTTTTTGACAGCCCTCGGTAAAAGGACGGGTCTTTATACAGCGTTGCGGATTCTTCGTCATCGCCAAAGGGAATTTTATTTGTCTTTCTCCTAATCGTCTTAAATTTACCAACTCTTACGCTGACATTGGCATTTTAAAATAATATTATGAATTTAAAAAAATATATATATGTTTTTCTCTTCTTTTTTTCCCTTTCTTTCACTTTTTATTTTAGGAAGGCTGACAAGGATTGCCAGCTAACTCTCGTCAAGACCGCACGAGGGCATTGTGGCCGTTGCCCTTGCCAGTGGGCGTCGTTGCCCTCATTGTGGCTGGTGAGGGCAAGGGCCACTGCGTCCTTGCCAGCCAAAGCGAGGGCTCATGAGCCCTCACCTAGGTTTGTTTGGCAAGGACTGCGACCTAAGTGGCATTGACACCAATACGATACCGTACAACATGACACATCGGCATGTCATTTCTAAAAAAATAGATAGTTTTGACATATTGTGACATGTTGTATATTAAATATATTTTTATAATTATCATTTTTATGATTATTTCAATCAAATTAATTTGATTCAAATCCAAAAATAAATAATTAATAAAAAATATATAATGAATTTACACTAAAAATATCAATCCATCATTTATTAATATCATTTATTGTTTCCTATTGTTGCGACCTAATTTTCGGGTGTGAACCACCTAGGGTTTGGCTAACGGATTGTTAAGCCTAAACTTAACTCGGGCTCTCCCAAGCTCATACCAATTCGCGATTTAGGTTCAAGTTCTTAACATGCAAACGATTTTCAATCAGGAGTCGCCACTAATCAATTTATGGTAGGTCGATTAGACACCTAAGTAAAATAACGGGAGAATTATTTTACTTCTACGAACTAGAGATTTTGGATACGGGGACTTGATTACGTTAGATTTCTCTAACGCCCTTTCGGTACCTTTCTCTTTTATTTTGAAAAATGTTTTTTTTTTTTTTTTTTTTTTTGCAGGCGGTTTAGATTGATTTTAAATCTAATTCCCTAACATGTGAGGTGTTCATGCAGGTGCACAAACCACCAATTTAACATCCAAAAAAGCAATTAAATAATGCATGACTTACCTCAAAGCAACGAAATCATCTGCAGTGTTAAATTAAAATCCACATCAACAACCCTAGATATGATTTCTAATTAACAAACAATTACTCAATTTTTGTTTTCTCTTTTCCAACGAAAATATAGTCCATATGCATTGTAATGCTTCTAATCTAATATGAAATGATATGGCATGACGATATGTCCTAAACTATATGAATGAGTAAAAAAGCTAATGATTTCTTAATGAACATGCAATAATTAAATATGCAATTTAAATTAACCATAATGACTTAATTCTAATGACATGTGATGCAATGCAATGACGCACAAAATTATTTTAACTAAAATGACATGCAACATGCAATTTAATATGCGAGCTATATATCACGCGGCATTTATTAAATGACCTAATCTAATGATGGCCAATTTCTAATTAAATGAACTTAACAACAATCACTAAATGACGTGCATTTCATGAATTTAATTCTATATGACATGGGCATTTTTATTTTCCTAACAAAAACATGCAATTTATCTAGGAGAGATTATTTACCTATAATTGATAAACATGCAATCCTAACATACAATGACGTGCAAAGAATACCCTAACTCAACATGATATATGCATGATGATTTTTTTTTTTGTGTTTTTTTATTAATTCCGAAATTAAAATTTTCACATGATTAAATAATGATAAAACTAACATCCTAAATGAATGTGCTTTTTCTTTTGGTTTTCTTTTCCATGATTCAAAATAAAATTCTTATTTTAAATGTAAAAAATAATAACCAAACCAAACCTAATCTTAATTCAACATTTTTTTTATTTTCTTATTTAAAAGTTGAAATAATATTGCAATTTTAACCTTAACACATGAAATATTCTGAAGCAAATCTAATCCTAACTCAAATATTTTTTGGATTTTTTTACAAAAATAAGATTGACTCAACCAACTTAACGACGGAAATCAAACAAGATAAGATTGATGTCTAAAACTCAACGAATCATATCTCGCGCATGAGATCAGGTTGGTCAATTTCAAATTAAATTGAGAATCGAATCTCGGGCTTGAGATTGGATTGTCGATTTTTGTAAGGGATTGCGAGTCGGATTTCGAGCGTGAAAATTGGACTGTCAATCCCTCACTTGAGGGGCACTTTCATGTTGGAACATCAATCATATATTTAGGAATAATCCTACTAAAGAAAAAAAGTAAATAAGTGAGAATAACATAAAAAAATAAAATGAAGTAAATAAAAAAAAAAGAACTACCTAAATGATTTTTTTCTTTTGTTACACGCGGCTGGTGGTAGGTCACCGAAAGACAGCCGGTCGGAGGTTCAGCGGGGATCGCGGCGGGGGCTCCAGCGAGGCAAGGCAGGTGTGGGCGTCGCGTGCGGCAGCGAGGATTAACGCCAGCAAGGGACTTCGACGAAGCAGGGCACCGGCGAGGGGGCGTCGCAGGGCGCGGGGCTTGCTGTCGGGCACCGAGGAGACGCGAGCAACAACAATGTGGGCTCTGGCGGCGTCGGGTTGCGGCAGGATCAACGGCACGGCGGCGGCTGAGCGTCGGGGGGAGGAGCGGTTCGGCAGCAATGTCGGCGGGGCACAACTGGGCGAGCAAATCACGGACTGAATGGTGTAGCAGTAGCTTTGTCGGGATCTCGCAGGTTGCGGGTGAGGCGGAGCGCGATGGTGATTTGAGGAATGGTGATGCGGCGTTCGGCGAGCGGGGGTGTCGGGTCTCGGTGCGGCGGAAGAGGCCACAATCCGACTCGGGTCTGGCTTTGGTTGCGTCGCGGCTAGGGCGGAGCGGGAGCAGCGAGGCGGAACAGGGACTGAGGCACGACGGGGTAGATGTGGTGACCGGTGGGTGAAGACGCTTCGGGGGACGCGGCGAGAGGGAGGCGTAGCAGTGCGGGCGCGGCTGCGGGGGCACAATCGTCGGAGGCGGCAGGCAGAGGCGTTGGCACAGGGGTGCGGTGGCGCGGCTGGGTGAACCTGATTTGGGACTTCGGTGGTGCGCTGGTGAGGATAATCCCACGGAGAAGAAGCACAATAAATCTGCCTTTTACTGTGTCTTCTCTCTCCTTTGCTGTCTTGTACTTCTTGCTTCGCTTTTTGACTTTTGCCTTTTTTTCTAACTTTTTCAAAAAAGAGAAGCCCTAGACCGAAACTCTCTTCCCTCTCTTTTGATTTTTTTTTTTACTTCCTCCGAGAAAAGAACCCTCCAAAAGCCCCCTCCTCTTCTCTGTCGTACACTGTCTCCTTTTATAGACAAACATAATGCGATCTTCTTATAATATTTCGAAAATTGCCTATAACCTCCGAATCACAAAATCCTTTTATCTCATAATATTCTCCTCATCTACTAAATATTTTCTACTGATTTTTAAAGATAAGATTACAACCCGATTTTCTTAAATTCCAAAAATCATTATTTCAAATCTCAATTTCAGAAAATGGGCTCGGGCTAACCTGTAGTCTTTATGGGCTTAGTCCGATCAATTTGAACCCATCCGCACCGGTCCAATAAATAAAATGCCAATTAAAATAAAATGCACCTAAATCTATATGCTATGTAATTAATTTTTTTTTGATAAAATTAAACCCTAATTTTTAATGACTAAACGGGCCGTTAAAATTTAGGTGTCAACACCTATTTGACAAATTCAACTCCATTCCAATAAACTATTGGGATTCGCCCCAGTAGCCACTCTTTCAACATGGAAGGGGGAGGTGAGGGGTTCAAATCGCCACCTTCTCAGGGGGGGATGGGATGGGGACGCGTAAGTTTCAGGAGTGGGTTTCGACTCCCATGTCCTGCAAGAGGTAGGACAAAAGTCTGAGAGTGAGTGTAGTGTAGGAATAGAGTAGGACTGCCCTAATAAAAAACAAAACTCCACTCTAATAATCCATAAAACTTAAAGAGAAAAAACAAGCAATTCAAATTATGGACTTGTGTGTCAGATATGTCTAAAGAGAAAAGAAAAGAAAAATTTGGGGGTGAATTGTATCTCATGGGAAGTGAGAGTCAGAAGAGAAAAGATGAGAAGACTACGTTTTCTTCTTTCCCCATTTATTACTTTTATTATTGTTTTTTTATTTTTCACATATATACATTTTGACTCATGATTTATTGAAGATTTTTAAAATTGATCTCATGTGTTAGAATACGTGTCGGAAACTCACATATCAGAATTCTGGCTACATTGAGAGTGTCAAGAAAATTGACCATGTATTGAATTTTTCAACATGTGTTGATTGAGTGTCCGAGAGTGTCGGAGAGTGTTGGACATGTGCTAGAGTATTCGACATGATTTGAAGGCTTTTGGAGAGTGTCAGTGTTTCCTAAACTGCGATGCCCTCTCCAATATGGGTCGGACCTAAAGCTGGCGAGGGCCATAGCCACCTAGCCTAATGCCAAGAAGGGTTGGACCCACCTTTGCTAGCCCTCAGGCTTCCTAGGAAAAAAAGAAAAGAAAAAAAACCATAAAAATTATTTAAAAAATCAAAATATTATTAACAAATATTCATGTCAACACCGCCAACATCATGTCAAAGCTAGTCATGCCATAATTACAATTTTTGACTAAAATTGACTAGAATGACTTAATTGGTACAAATGTAAAAGGTTTAGGATTGAATTGGAACCAACATAATATGTTTAAGGCTTTTTTGGTATTTTTCCCTCATGAACCAACTCTTGATCACCCTCCCTCTCGTATTCCACATCAAATATGACCCAACACACTTTATTCTCTTATACGGAGACTTTATAAGAAAAGGTGCGGGCAAATGCCTTTTATTCATCCATCCAAGTGCAAGTCAAGTCCCCTCCATTATTTATCAGCGAAACATCATGGAAAATCTCCATGCTACATTGTTCTTTTTGGTTTTCATACATTGTGCATTGTGTAAGTCTCATTGCCATTAGTGGAGAAGGGAAAATTTTAATCAATCATTACTAAATTTATTGTACTTATGCAAATTTAGTCATAAATTTTCGAACTTTGTCAAATGAGTGATAAACCTTTATGCAAAATTCTAATGGAGTCATCTTATATGGCACACATCTACGTTAGTGATTTTGTGGAAATTTGACTATATATTGGAATTTCAATAAGATTCTTTAGGAGTAAATTGACAAAATAAAAGATTTTAACATTGAATTGGCATATGCATAATAGATTTTTAATTGAATGGACAATTTTCCCGCAAAAAAACATTATTTATTTAGGACGATGCTATTTCCACCTACTAAATGATTACATCCATCCCTATCTACACTAAAAAGACAAAACTATCCTTAAAATATCAATTGCAGTTTAAAGTGATGGCCCCACTCTTCTTCTTTTCTTTTTTTTTTTCTATTTTTCCTTTTTATATTCATGACAGTTGCATAATTAAGAATTTCACATATTTTTTTTAGCATATTAAAATAAGTGCATTCTCTAATATTCTTATAACATTTTATATACTCCAAGTATAATCATTTCGCTGATAGTAAGGAAAAAAGACATTCTTTGATATAGTATAAAATTGAAAAGTCTCTTCTTCATTATTGATTTTATAACAACTTACCTATTTTTTGTCCATCTTATCTCAAAAGCTCACTATCTTGTTGAGCTTTTTATTAATGTCATTAGTCCACTATATAGATCAAATCTCTTAATTTACAATATCAATGAATTTATCTTTTTTCCTCATTATACTAGCAAAATACTTTTATACTTATAATGTAAGATGTTAGAAGAATATATAGGAATGCACTGAAAACATTATGCGCAATAAGGTATCTAGATATACTTTGTGAATAATTCATAAATAATATTAATTTTTGTCTATACAAAATAATGATATTTCATCAGCATTTTCAAAAAAAAGTTCTTACTTCATGCAATGTTTTTATTTAATTAAATTTCATCTACTTAACAATTTATCTATAAATATAATTGACAACATGAAAATGAACTAGATTTATGGGAAATTTCTCTTTTCGACAAAACAAATTTTTGGAAGTAATATCTAACAATAAATAAATAAATTACCTTACCAAAAAATAAAAAAATAAAACATGACACCTTTAACATGTATGGAAAATCTACAACAAACAAAAACTAAACATATTAAATTCTTCGTTATGGTAAGTAGACCTTCCATAAATATAAAAAAAATTAAAAAAGGAAAGTAAATACATTTGGGACCACCAATTTAAATTGCAATTGAGGGTAATTTTGTCTTTTTGGTAGAAATTGGGTGGATTAAATCATACAAGGAGTGGAACTAGTATCACGCTTTGTTTATGTATCTTTTTTTCTTCTCATGAGAATTAGACCTATGGAATTCATTGAGCACTCAAGTAATCATAATTCACATGAATCACGATATTCCTCTTATCCTAGTTATATACTTCTCTATGCACCAAATAATAATAATTAGTTTACATAGACTGGTATGCTCATCATAGTTACCCAACTGAATTGATGTGGTTATATTTGTCAACAAATTATGTGTATTCTACCTTCCATTGCAATAATTGATAATCATGAATAATATTTTCTATGGTAATTTTCCATTTTTAATAATATTACATCATTCGTTGTAATGTATAAACAAATGCCATAACTCTTGTAAAATTGGTTTATCGTGTCACATATGTATGTATGTATACGTATGTATGTGTGACGAACACATACACGCACACACATTTAGTCCCGGAGAAGTGCAAAAATAGTATAAAATAAAATATTGTACAATAATACCCTCAAAATATTTTTACCCAATTAACATTTTCCTATCATAATTTCTCGTCTTCAAATGGAAAGAATCATTTTTCATCTAAAGGGAAAAAAAGAGGAAGATTTAGGGCACGCATGACAAAATTTTTGAAATAGAAATCAATTTATAACCAAAAATTGATTTCTCAATTTCTATTCCGTGGACGATTTTTTTAGCAAAGAAACGTGTTTGATAACGATTCAAAATTTCTATTTCTAGAATAAAAATTTGTTTGGTAAAAGAATAAAATTTATATTTCTAGGAGCGACGACGATTGGCGTCTAATGGCCAAAGTTCGACATCGGCAACCGGGTAGCAAGTGGCGAGAGTCTGAAGCTCAACATTCAACGAGTCGATGGCTGGCATCCAAGATTCGACGTATGGAGTTCGGCGTTCAACGTCTGACTAGCCGGCGACTAGCATCCAACATCTGGAGTCCAGTGTTCGATGTCTAGAGTCCAACAGCCGGCGGCTGGTGGCCGGTGGCCAATGGCCAAAGTCTGGCAGGCGGCGGCAAGCGGCCGACATCCAATGGCCGGTGGCAAGTGACAGGCGGTTGGTGGTGAACGTCGGAGTGGTTGGTAGTGGGCCTTCGACATCCGGTGGTTGGCGATGAGCGACCCACGATTGACAGGCATCCAACAGCCAACAATCAACGACAGGCGGTTGGAGTCCGGTGGCCGGCGGTTGGCCGTGGGCAGCTGATGGCGGGCAATTAGCGAGCGGCGGCGAGTGGCGGGTGTCTAGCGTCCCACGGTTGGCTGGTGGGCAATGGGCAGTAACAAGAGTGAACGATGAGAAAAATTTTAATTTCTCATTTCTATTCCAGAAATAGAAAAGCTAAAAATTTTAACTTTTGATTTCTACTCCAAATCTATTTTTGGAATAGAAATTTGTTTCAAAAATAGAAAAATTAATTGTATTAACAAACGAATTTCTATTCTAAACCTATTATGAGAAACAAAAAAATTAGAGAAATCGAGAAATAGAAATGTTGTCATGCACGTAGACTCTGTTTTGTAAAAATTTTTCGAAATTGTTTTTCAAGAAGTCATTTTTCGGGAAAATAAAAATATTTTTGGTATTTGGCTAAAACTTGAAAATGAACTTTCTGCTATAAGGTATGCAAATTCTAATTTGATTTTTCTAGGGAAACTTACCAAAATAATCGAATATTTTATTTTGTCTTTTTCTTTATTTTTAATTTTCCTTTTTCCTTCTTCCTTGGCTGGTGGCAACCATGGCGATGGTTGTTTCCCAGCTGTGGCTAAAGACTAGGTGAAGAATAAAGAAAAAGAAAAATAAAGAAAAGAAAAAAAGAAAAAAAAAAATTAAAATTCAATTTGAAAAAACATTATTGTAAGAGTGAACATTTCATCAACCACGGACTCGAGCCTGAGCATTAGGGACCCACGCTGGACCTCTAAGCTTTAGTGCTGGGGACTAGAGCCCCAACATCAGGGACTCGAGAACTACTTTTATGGACTTGGGCTTGGATGTTGTCACATTGGGCATGGGGATCAGGGTTTTGGGCCAGGCCTTAATAGATCAAGGCATGGGCATTGAGGGCCCAGGCTAGGCCTCAATGGACTCGGGCCCAATAATTGGATATCCTTTGGGAAATATGGTTTTGAATCAATAGAGTAATCAAATCAGACTTTGAGGCGTGATATCACTTTCTTTAAAGATTTATTTGCCTCACAATGTTATTAATGGTCACTGGCAAATATCCTCCAAGATATAACAAAGTTTCAAATGGGAATACTATATAGCAATTTTAGTATGTCTCTAGGGTCTTTCTAGGAAGTAATTGAAAAAGATGGTTGTACTTTTGGAAAGAAAACTCAAAAAATGATCTCATACTTGTTCATCCAAAAACTGACATATATATATTGGTCTCAAAGAACATAGACGACTCTTTGTGGAAGATTGCAAAGTAAACAACGGCATCACTTTCAAAGAAGTTGCAAAGTGAATAAATGCAACCCTTCGGGAAATGTTGCAAACTGAACGAATATAATTTCCAAAGGTTGTCTTGAAATGACACATATATAAAAATTCGGAATAATAAAAATAATAATAAAATAATAATTTCTTTTTAATAAATAAAATTTGGAATTTTCATAATTTCCAAAAACACTTAATAAAAAAACATTTGAACTAATAAAGATTAATAAGGTAACTGCACAAAATAAAATAAAAATAAAGCTTTTAGTGCTAATTAAATCGCGAGCGTGCAAGTGTACAAAGTGGTAAGTGTGCCTAATAATCACGGGTATGGTGTGGTCTAGCTTGCACTTAACCTTTTCTTTAAACCCATTAGAGAATGCTTATACTTATTAACTGGCTCATCTCCTCCTAACTTTCCAAAGTGGGACAAGTAAAAGTGCACTTAGTTTGTTTTACAAATTGGTGAGATTAATATACATACATAAAGGTTTCTTTCGAGTTAGATCTTTACTTAGTGCAAGTCTCTCAAAACTCTATAAAAGTAACAAGTAACTCGATTTTAAACTTGCACTTTTAAATAATAGAATTGGACATACCGCACATATACTAACCTCTTATTTCAATGAGAAGTTCTATATTACTCTGCATTATTACGGCCTTGTGCTTGATCTTATTTTATGAGCTCTCTAGAAAACAACCCTAACTTCCGTAAGAAGCGACACCACTTTTAAACTCATATGAGTGAAGTATCTACCATGTGTTTTTGCTACTATTAACACATTAAAAATCTGTTCTATACTTCATTAAGAATTTAATTCAACCTACAAAGCGTAACAAAGATACTGACTTTTCATATCAGGGCTACGTCAGTATCAAACAATCACATTCAGTAATTTGTTTTTTTTTTTTTTTTTTTTTTGGTAAGGATCATATTCAGTAATTTGTTTTTTTTTTTTTGGTAAGGATCACATTCAGTAATTTTTTTTTTTTTTGGTAAGGATCACATTCAGTAATTTGTTTTTTTTTTTTTTTTTGGTAAGGATCACATTCAGTAATTTGTTCTTACACATTAAACCTTAAAACTAGTAATGTTCGAGAAAAAAGATCAAGTTACCATTACTGGTGATTTCAATTAAAGGGCTTCAGCCCCATTTCTTGTGAGATCATTATTACCATGTCTCTTGATAAAGGTCTTGTCAAGAGATTGGCTAGATTATTACTTGACCTCACGTAGACAATTGTTATGGTACCATCTTTAATTAATTGTTGCAAATGTTCATGTTAGGTGCTACTATAAACTATTGCCAAAATGGTCTGACTATCACAATTAATAGAAATTTGAGACATAGACCAGGTCATATTTTGATATCCGACAACAAATTTCTAATTCATTAAGCATTTTTCTCAGTTGATGCTAAAGCAATGAATTCGGATTACATCGTTGAGTGAGTTATACATATTTGTTTCTTGTCTGCCTAAGATGCATCACCTCCACCTAGTGTGAAAATCCATCTAGAAGTGGAATGCTCATCTCCTACACTTATAATCCAACTGACATCGGTATATCCTTTTAATACAGCCGGATAATTATTATAGAACAATCTTAAATTTTTAATTCTCTTAAGATAACAAAGAAATTATAGTAATAGCTCTCCAATGTTCTATACTTGGGTTACTAGTATACCTACTCAACTTGCATACTAAATAAACAATATTAGGTCTAATACAATGCATCGCATACATTGAAGACTCTATAGTACTTGCATATTCAAGTTGTGCTATCACTCTATTAGTATTATGATTTAAGTTAATACTAGAATAAAATGGAGTACTTTTTCCTTAAAATCAAGATGTTGAAATTTATTTAGCAATTTTTCAATATAATTACATTAGCTTAAAGAATAACCTCCACTATATTTTTCAACTTTGATACCTAAGATAGTATTTACTTCACCCAAGTCTTTCATTTTAAACAAGGAAGTTAGATACTTCTTAGTCTCAATAATTCTAGTCATGTTCATTCCAAAGATAAGCATATCATCAATATAGAAGCACATTAAGACACTGTAGTCTTTCGTGGATTTAGAGTATATACACTTATCAACACTATTATGGATGAAACTATTAGACAATATGACCGAATTAAATTTTTCATGTCACTTCTTAGGAGCTTGCTTAAGCCCATAAAAAGATTTAATCAATTTACATACTTTCTTTTCATTTTGAGGAAGAACGAAATCCTTTGGTTGTTCCATGTAAATTTTCTCATTTAAATTTCCATTCAAGAAAGTAGTCTTGACATCCATTTAATGAACACAAAAATCACAAATGGAAGCAAGAGCAAAAAGAATCCAAATAGAAGTTATACGTGCAACAGGAGCATATGTATCAAAATAATATATTCATTCTTTTTCTTTATACCCCTTAGCCATAAGTCTAGTCTTGAAAGCTTGGATAGAACCATTAGAACGATATTTTTTTTTTTTCTAACAACCCCTTTGCACCTAATAAGCTTGGATCCTATTGGTAAATCTACTAATGGCCAAGTATTATTGAATATAATTGAGTCCATTTTATCATTTATAGCTTCTTTCCAAAAAAGAAGTATCTCTAGAAAACATAGCATCATCAAAGTTTTGGGGTCGTCTTCTAAATTTAATAATAAAGGGTATTTATTTATCACGTTATTATTTTTGTCTCCTTCAGTAAGAAAAACATGAGTAATAAAATCAGGACCAAAGTTTTTTAGTTTCCTAACTTTAAAATCTTCTCCTTGATTCAATCATGTCTTTAGAATCATTCGTTTCTTTCTCTTGAGAATCTACTGGAATTTCCATAAGTTTTGAATTATTTTCAATAGTTTCATAACCCTTAAAATATTTATTGTCACGCCCCGATCCTCGGGCACGCACACATCCTTCTCACTTGGATGATTTTATAATGCGATATCCCAGGACTATATATCGCCGACCCTTTCATTTATGAAGCACATGCGGAAGCAGTTATAAATCCCCAGACAGTAAATCGATGGGATAGAAAAGCAATACCATATTTTTCATATTGAAACTTATAACCAAACTTTTATATAAAACACAAATCAAAGTACTTCACAACTATTCACAACTTTTACTCTAACTCTACTCACATCAAAATGGAGTTCTCAAAAGAAGATAGAATCTCAGTCCATCCAGGTCGTACTCAAGATTCCTCTCGGTATTATCTTCTTCTTCCAAAAATTCTTCTCCTCAGGTTTCACCTCAGAGTTCTCCTTCTCAGATTCCTCTTCCTCAGTTCCCATCGAGATCCTGAAATGTTTTCCCCAAACCGGGATGAGACTACGTCTTAGCAAGTTCTACCCCACTAAGGCCCAATTAGTAGACCATTATACTATAGGCTGCCTAAACACCCATAGGTCAGAGGACTTACCTTGGCCTCAGATCCCACCTGCAAGTCAATACAATTCATAATAGGCACCCATTTACTCAAAACAAATCGAATCAATTGATTACATGTCACACAAATCATTTCCCACTGTGGAATATCTAAAAGCTAGGCCATGTGCATTCTCCAGGACGATATCCCAAGTCTCCGAGCCACGTGCCTCAAACCTTGGGCCAACGTGCATTCTCTAACGCGACCTCTTCGCCAAGGTGGTACATCAAGTCATCGAGCCACATGCCCTTTTAGATGCCATCCTCGAATACTGGACCCACGTGCATTCTCTAAGGTACTCGTTCACCAAAGTGACGCATCAGATCACTGAGCCACATGTCCTTTTAGATGCCATTCCAAAATGTCGGGCCCACGTGCATTCTCTAAGGCACTAGTTCGCCAAAGTGACGCATCAGATCACTGAGCCACGTGCCCTTTTAAGATGCCAATACTTAATCACCGAGCCACGTACCCTTCTCCAGGTGATTTACTTTCTACTGCGATTCCATTATGAGACAACTCATTTCTCTACAGTTTGCCAATCCACTACCGATACCCAATTAATTCTCAATCAAATAGTCAAATCAATTCAATATGAACATATTCAAAAATTCACAATTTAAATCATTCTACACAAATTAAAGCTCAATTAAATAAACAGGCTGTGCCACGATGATCGGCACAAAATTTCGGTCTTCGGCCATCTTAATCTTAATTTCTGAAAAATAATTAATTAATTAATTAATTTTGAAATTTAATTAATAAATATTAAAAATTCAATTTAGCTCAAAATAAAGCCCGATAAATAAAAGGACTTCAACACGGTCATCGTATAATATTCCGGTCACTTTGGCTATCCTAGTTGAATTTTCGGAAAATAATTAATTAATTAATTTAATTCCGCAAAATAATATTTAAATACCAAAAATTCCACTTAGGCCCGAATGGTCAAATTGAAGCTCGATAAAGGGTTGGAAAAATCCCGAGCTACCCTCAATAAATAGTAGACCATGTCTACTTGCTAAATACACATTCAATTTGTCTAATTTGCATCACAATTATCTAATAATCATTAATCTATTCTAATCTAACCACCTAATTGCATTTAATTAAACCTAACCAACCCCTAAGCATAATTAGTAAACTAAGCAGGGATTAGTGAGATTACTCACTAGAATCGTGCGCAAATCGGATCAATCCGACGGGGGCGACGCGAGGAACAATACTTCCCAAAGCACGGCTCGGGTTCGGGGCCAGGAAACAGCTCAAAGTGAGCCCAAAAAGGGCTGGAAACCCACTCCGTGGGGTGGCTGCGATGGCTGAAAACAGACATGAAACAACCACAAATCAAAGTAGCAAGGGCGGCAAGGTGTGGGGGAAGGCCGGTGGAGGTCCAACAGGGTCGAATGGCGACCAAAGGTGGCCGGATAGGGGTGGAACAGGGCTGGGTAGAGGCGGATTTGCACGGGGGAAAACGCCAGGACGCGAGGGGCGGCGGCTGAACGCGCGGCGTCGCGCGGGTGGTGTGGACGGCGGCCCGGCGGCGTGCGGCAGTGATGGCGAGCTGCGGCTTATGCTCCAACGTCCTTCTAGATCTATTGGGACGTCGAGCAGCAAGCCGAGGGGGAGAAAGAAGGTGTCCACGGCGGCTGAGGAGGGTGGGGGAGAGGCGGAGATGAATGATGGAGTGGCAGAGCGGGTGATGCACGGGCGCGGGCGTGGGCGGCGGGACGGGCGGCGGCGGTCTTCGGTGAGCTGTTACTTCCGTTCTTCTTCAACTTCTGGTTCACTGGTTTGCACAAAGAAGAAGGGAAGAAAGGAGTTCGGTCACAAGGGGGAGAAGAGAGACGAGAGAGAAGAAGAGATAAGGGTTGACTGGTCAAAAAATGAAGGTGAAGGAAGCAAAGTGAGTTAGTGGGGAGGGCTGTGCACGAAGGGGGGAGGGAGAGAGTGAGAGAGAGAAAAGAGAGAGAGAAAAGGAGAAAAATAAATAGAAAGTAAAAGAAAATAGTAACCAAAGTCACATTATTCAATTTACTTCTATTATTTACCTTTTCTCATTCCCTTTTTTATTTTCTTTCGGTCTTCAATTTTTCCTCCGATAATTTCTTTCCCGAAATTTCGGACTCGTCAATAAATTGACAGACGATGAGACAGGATCATAAAAATGAATTATGACATGCTCGAATATTCGATTCCCGAAACCAATTTAAATTTCATCGTTAGAATCGATTAGACGTGATTTTAGTCCAATCCAACCAATTATGTAGCTTTTAGGGATTTTACTGTAGATACATCCCTTAACGGCTTCACCCAATAGATTAGTTAACTCATGAGTGATCAGCTCAGAAAAAAAGGACCATAGACACGTTGACGAAATGCCCATTTCACTTTATTGAAATGGGGTCGAATTTCAAGATGTCACAACTCTTCCCCTCTTATAAAAATTTCGTCCTCGAAATTTAAACCATTACACACTTTGATAAAAAATGTGGGGGTACAACTGTCTCATCGACTCTTCAGTCTCCCAAGTCACTCCTTCAGTATCGTGGTGTTGCCAGACCACTTTGACCAACGGAATGGTCTTTGTACGCACAACTTGTTCTTTGCGATCGACAATCTGAACTAGACTTTCAACATATGACACACTGTCATCCACGTCCAATTCCTCGAAATTGAGCACGTGGGTCGGATCAGGCTCGTTCTTCCTTAACATTGACATGTGAAAGACGTCATGTACTTGCGCCAATCTTGGCGGCAATGCAAGACGATACGCTAGGTTTCCGATTCTTTCAAAAATCTCAAACGGACCTACGTATCTCGGACTCAGCTTGCCTTTCTTACCAAAGCACGAAGTTCCCCTCATTGGTGACACTTTCAGAAAAACGTGATCACCCACTTAGAATTCCATAGACCTTCGATGCTTATCTGCATAACATTTCTGCATGCTCTGCCCTGTCTTTAATCTGCCGCTGATCACTGCCACGTCATTTACGGATTGCTGAACCAACTTTGGACCTGTGATTTTCCTTTCCCCAACTTCATCCCAACATATTGGAGTTCTGCACGCTCTGCCAAATAATGTTTCAAAAGGAGACATCTTGATGCTATGCTGATAATTGTTGTTGTAGGGGAATTCCACCAGATGAAGCTGATCTTCCCAACTTCCTTTGAAGTCTATTACACACGCTCTTAGCATATCCTCGAGGATTTGAATCGTCCTCTCGGACTGGCCATCCGTTTGAGGATGATATGTCGTACTGTATTGAAGCTTTGTACCTAAAGCACTCTGCAAGCTCTTCCAAAAGGCAGCAGTAAACCTCGGGTCTTTATCGGATGTTATCGTAACCGGCACTCCATGCATATGAACCACCTGACGCACATACATGTCTGCATGTCTATCCAGACTTAGGTCCTTTCGAACTGCAATGAAGTGAGCCAACTTTGTTAGCTTGTCAACCACTACCCAAATTGAATCATTTCTCCTTTGACTCCTTAGTAGTCCAGTCACGAAATCCATTATGATATGCTCCCCTTTCCACTATAGGATCACAAGAGGTTGCATAAGTCCTTCTGGCTTGCAATGCTGAGCTTTTACTTGCTGACAAGTCAAACACTTGGCGACATGCTTGGCAATGTCCGCCTTCATACCTGACCACCAGTAGTGTTGACGCAGATTCTGATACATCTTAGTACTTCCAAGATGAATGCTGTAACTACTATGATGTGCTTTAGATAAAATTTCTTCTCTAAGCTCTACATCGTCAGATACAACTAAACGTCCACGGAGCCTCAGTACCCCGTCATCAGAAACCTAAAAATCAGCCTTTCTTTTATCGGTATTCTCTTGAAGAATTTTCTGCACGTCTGGATCCGTCGGTTAGAGTTGCTTGATTCTAACCTAAACATATGGTTCAATTTTGAGGGTGGCCATAAAACTTGAAAGGTGGCCTACCTCAAATTTGAATTTCGAATCCCGAGCTCTCTTGATTAGGTTCCACTCCTTAACCAAGATTCGCACCACTGAAGACTTCCGACTCAATGCATCGGCGACCTTGTTCGCCTTTCCTGGGTGATATAGAATGTCACAATCGTAGTCTTTCAGTAATTCCATCCATCGACGTTGTCTCATGTTCAACTCATTATGAGAGAATAGATACTTGAGACTCTGATGGTCCGTGAAGATTTGAAATTTTCCACCACACAAATAATGTCTCCAAATCTTCAGGGCAAAGATAATGGCTACGAGCTCTAAGTCATGCGTTGGATAGTTCTGTTCATGCAATCTCAAGTGACGGGAGGCGTACGCAACAACCCTACCATGTTGCATCAGCACCCAACCCAACCCTCTAAATGACGCATCACTATAGATCTCAAATCCTCCAGGACCAGATGGAATTGTCAGCACAGTTGCGGTAGTCAGCTTTTCCTTTAACTCTTGGAAACTACGCTCGCACTTGTCTGACCATACAAATTTCTCTTCCTTATTCAGGAGTTTTGTTAGAGGCAATGCTAATGCTGAGAAACCTTCTACAAACCGTCTGTAATAAGCTGCCAATCCTAGAAAACTTCTTATTTCTTTCACTGATGTCGGTCTCTACCAATTGATTGCGGCTTCTATCTTGCTCGGGTCGACGGAGATTCCTTCTCCGGAAATCACATGACCTAAGAATGCAACACGAGTCAACCAAAACTCGCATTTGCTAAACTTAGCATACAATTGACGCGTCCTTAAAATCTGGAGCACTAATCTCAGGTGATTCTCATGCTCTTCATCACTCCTCGAATAGACCAAGATATCATCTATGAACACGATCACAAACTGATCTAAGTATTCCTTGAACACTCTGTTCATCATATCCATGAAAGCAGCTAGAGCATTCGTCAATCCAAACAACATCACTGTGAACTCGTAATGCCCATACCGGGTACGAAATGCTGACTTAGGAATATCCTCTTTCCTAATCCTCAGCTAATGATATCATGTCCTCAAGTTGATATTTGAGAATAGTGACACTCCTTGCAGTTGATCAAACAAGTCATCTATCCTCGGCAACAGATACTTGTTCTTGATCGTTACCTAATTGAGCTACCGATAGTCTATGCACAAACGCAACGAACCATATTTCTTCTTAACAAACAGAACTGGTGCTCCCTAAGGTGATGCACTAGGATGAACAAATCCCTTATCCAGTAATTCTTGCATCTGCACCTTTAGTTCCTTCAACTCAGATAACGTCATTCGGTAAGGTGCCTTTGAGATCGGTTCTGTCCCTAGTGCTGGCTCGATTACAAATTCAATCTCTCTTTCTGGCGGTAACCCTGGCAATTCTTTTGGAAAGACATCGGGAAACTCTTGTACCACTGAAATATCTTCCATTTTTAGCTCTTCAACTGTCATATCCACAACGGTTGCTAAGTACCCTCAGCAACCCTCGTCTAACAAACGAGCTGCTTCCGATGACGAGATTAAGGAAATCGAGGGTCCTCCTCGATTCTCGACAAAATCGAAGCTCTTACCCTCTAACGGGTCAAACTGAATCGCCTTGCAATGGCAGTCCATTTTAGCTCGTTGATTGGTGAGGTAGTCCATGCCAATTATCAAATCAAAATCATACATAACTAGGACTAACAAGTCAATTTTCCCCATTCACTCACCATTCTCTAACTTGCACCCCGAACATCCCAAAGCAGCAATAAATTTGTCTTTCAATGGTGTAGATATTCAAATTGCGGACTCCAACAATACAGGACTCAACCCTAGCATCCTAACATATTGCTCGGCAATGAAGTAATGGGTTGCTCCCGAATCAAACAAAGCATAAGCAGGTTGGTCGTTGAGCGAGATTGTACCTGTGATCACACCAGGCGCAACTTCTGCCTGACCTTGGGTAATTGCGTACACAGTACCCTGAACTGGAGGTCTCCGCTGTCCTCCTTGCGGTGCATTCTGAGGGCATACCCTCCTATCTGTCTCATCGGTGGTAGCAACGGCAACTGAGGTTGTCCTCTTTGCTTCTTTGGACAATATTTGGCTATGTGGCCCTGTTGGCCACATTCGAACCATGCACCCGTCCTAGCTGGGCACGGTGCTGTCCCATGTCTTCTCCCACACAAGCGACATGCACCACTTCTAATAGGTTGGATCTATTAAATCCACCCTTCTTGCTAGGCGGGCCTTGGAATCTATTTCCAAACATCGGCCTCTTTCCTTGGCGGATGTTGTCTCTATGAGAGCTAAACCTCGATCCAGATGAGGCGGCTTTATCGTTATGATCTTTCTCAATCTTCTGAGCTCTCTAATATATGTTGTTATAAGTCTTCAGATCCAGAAGGACTAAGGCGCTCCTCAAATCTTGTCTGAATCCATCTCTGAACCTTCTCGCTCGGTTCACAGGATTCTTAATTAACTCGAGGGCATATCGTGAAAGTTCAGCGAACTTCGCCTCATACTCATCAACAGATAGGGAACCCTAGCGAAGACGTTGAAATTATGCTATCTTCACCTCTCTGGAAGTCTCAAAGAAAAACTTATCAATGAAGGCTTCACGAAAAATGTTCCAGTCCTAAACAGCGCCTTCTGGAAAGATCGTTTTGCGAGTAGTCATCCACCAAGTGTCCGTAACTCCCTCCAGTTGGTAAGTTGCTAACATTACCTTCTTAGCCTCGTTGCACAACAACAGTGCAAACGCCTTCTCAAGCTTTTGAACCCATGAAGAAGCGGCTTCGGGATCTCCAGACCCAGTGAATAACAGTGGATTTAGCCTTAGGAAATGCTCCACCAGCTTATGGATTGGTCTTGCAGTGACCACTATCTCCGATGGACCTTCAACATTCATGGTGGCTGGAGCAATGACAGGTGCGGCTGTAGGTGCGGCGGCAGGGGCAACTCCGGTGGAGGCAGTAGCAGTGGCAGCTGCAGCGGCCTAAGTAGCGGCTTCAACAGTAGTGGCTTGCTGATCCATTATAGTACCCATTGCTTCTAGAACACGCAAGATCCCATCCACCCTGGGATCATTAGGGGCTGCTACCCCGACATCTACGACAGGTGGAATCATTCCACTCGTGCTAGCCTGTGCTGGCACTTGACCACGTCTGCCTCAGGTTCCGACATGAGTCGGAGCTCTACCCCGAATAATGGCCCTACTAGTCCTCTTTGCAGGAGTTCTCAGCTCCTGATCGCTCATGGTGTAGCTTTACTCAATTAACACCTACTTCCAATTCAACACCGAATTAGAAATAGAGCAATCCAAACAACAAGCAATTTTAGCATCCAGCTAACACAGACATGCACCAGCATGAATTTAAAGGCCTTTCCTACCACTATCCCATGGTCATCGCTCCTTATCACTCCAATCTTAAACTTCGCTCTGATACCATAAAAAGGGGATGTCACGCCCCAATCCTTGGGCATGCACACATCCTTCTCACTTGGTCGATTTTATAATACGATATCCTAGGACTATGTATCGCCGACCCTTTCATTTATTAAGCACATGCGGAAGCAGTTATAAATCCCCAGACAGTAAATTAATGGGATAGAAAAGCAATGCCATATTTTTCATATTGAAATTTATAACCAAACTTTTATACAAAACATAAACCAGAGTACTTCACAACTATTCACAACTTTTACTCTAACTTTATTCACATCAAAATGGAGTTATGAAAAAAAGATAGAATCTCAGTCCATCCAGGTCGTACTCAAGATTCCTCTCGATATTATCTTCTTCTTCCAAAAATTCTTCTCCTTAGGTTTCACCTCAGAGTTCTCCTTCTCAGATTCCTCCTCCTCAACTCCTCATCGGGATCCTGAAATGTTTTCCCCAAACCGGAATGAGACTACGTCTTAGCAAGTTCTACCCCACTAAGGCCCGATTAGTAGACCATTATACTATAGGCTGCCTAAATATGCACAGGTCAGAGGACTTACCTTGGCCTCAGATCCCACCTGCAAGTCAATACAATTCATAATAGGCACCCATTTACTCAAAACAAATCGAACCAATCGATTACATGTCACACAAATCATTTCCCACTATGGAATATCTAAAAGCTAGACCACGTGCATTCTCCAGAACAACATCCCAAGTCTCCGAGCCACGTGCCTCAAACCTTGGGCCAACGTGCATTCTCTAAGGCGACCTCTTCGCCAAGGTGGTACATCAAGTCACCGAGCCACGTGCCCTTTTAGATGCCATCCTTGAATACTAGATCCACATGCATTCTCTAAGATACTCATTCACCAAAGTGACGCATCAAATCACCAAGCCATGTGTCCTTTTAGATGCCATTCCAAAATGTCGGGTCCACGTGCATTCTCTAAGGCACTAGTTCGCCAAAGTGACGCATCAGATCACTGAGCCACGTGCCCTTTTTAGATGCCAATATTTAATCACCGAGCCACGTACCATTCTCCAGGTGATTTACTTTCTACTGTGATTCCATTATGAGAAAACTCTTTTCTCTACAGTTCACCAATCCACTGCCAATACCCAATTAATTCTTAATCAAATAGTCAAATCAATTCAATATGAACATATTCAAAAATTCACAATTTAAATCAATTCTATACAAATTGAAGCTCAATTAAATATACGGACTGCGCCATGACGATCGGCACAAAATTCCGGTCGTCGGCCATCTCAATCTTAATTTCCGAAAAATAATTAAATAATTAAATAATTTTGAAAATTAATTAATAAATATTAAAAATTCAATTTAGCTCAAAAATAAAGCTCGATAAATAAATGGACTTCACCACGGTCATCAGCATAATATTCTGGTCACTGGCCATCCCAGGTTGAATTTTCAGAAAATAAATATATAATTAATTTAATTCGAAAAAATAATATTTAAATACCAAAAATTCCACTTAGGCCCGAATTGTCAAATTGAAGCCCGATAAAGGGTTGGAAAAATCCCGAGCTACCCTCAATAAATAGTAGACCACGTCTACTTGTTAAATACACATTTGATTTGTCTAATTTGCATCACAATTATCTAATAATCACTAATCTATTTTAATCTAACCACCTAATTGCATTTAATTAAACCTAACCAACCCCTAAGAATAATTAGTAAACTAAGCAAGGATTAGTGAGATTATTCACCGAAATTGCGCGCAAATCGATCAATCCGACGGGCGACGCGAGGAACAATACTTCCCAAAGCACGGATCGGGTT
Source organism: Eucalyptus grandis (assembly GCF_016545825.1). NCBI lineage: Eukaryota > Viridiplantae > Streptophyta > Magnoliopsida > Myrtales > Myrtaceae > Eucalyptus > Eucalyptus grandis. Next base: position 11,117,967 of record NC_052620.1, read on the forward strand.
CAGGGCCAGGAAACGGCCCAAAGTGAACCCGAAAAGGGCTGGAAACCCACTCCGTGGGGTGGCTACGATGGCTGAAAACAGACACGAAACAACCACAAATCAAAGCAGCAAGGGCGACAAGGTGCGGGGGAGGGCTGGTGGAGGTCTAGCGAGGTCAAACGGCGGCCGGAGGTGGCGGGACAGGGGCAGAACAGGGCTGGTCAGAGGTGGATTCGCACGGGGGAGAACACCAGGGCGTGAGGGGCGGCGGCTGAATGTGCGGCGTCGCGTGGGTGGTGCGGACGGCGGCCTAGCGGCATGCTGTAGTGACGACGAGCTGCAGCTTCTGCTCTGGTGTCCTTCCAAATCTGCTGGGATGTCGAGCAGCAGGCCCAGGGGGAGAAAGAAGGCATTCACGGCGGCTGAGGAGGGTGAGGGAGAGGCGAAGACGAACGATGGAGCAGCAGAGCGGGTGATGCAAGGGCACGGGCGCGGGCAGCGGGACAGGCGGCGAGCGGTCTTTGGCAAGCTGCTGCTTCCGTTCTTCTTCAACTTCTGGTTCGCTGGTTTGCACAAAGAAGAAGGGAAGAAAGGAGTTCAGTCACGAGGGGGAGAAGAGAGAGGAGAGAGAAGAAGAGATAAGGGTTGACTGGTCAAAAAGTGAAGGTGAGGGAAGCAAAGTGAGTTGGTGGGGAGGGTTGCGCACGAAGGGGGGAGGGAGAGAGCGAGAGAGAGAAAAGAGAGAAAAAGAAATAGAAAGTAAAAGAAAATAGTAACCAAAGTCACATTATTCAATTTACTTCTATTATTTTCCTTTTCTCATTCCCTTTTTATTTTCTTTTGGTCTTCAATTTTTCCTCCGATAATTTCTTTCCCAAAATTTTCGGACTCGTCAATAAATTGACAGACGATGAGACAAGATCCTAAAAATGAATTATGACACGTTCAAATATTCGATTCCCGAAACTAATTTAAATTTCATGGTTAGACTCGATCATACGTGATTTTAGTCCAATCCAACCAATTAGGTAGCTTTTAGGGATTTTACTGCAGATACATTCCTTAACGGCTTCACCCAATAGGTTAGTTAACTCATGAGTGATCAGCTCAGAGAAAAAGGACCATACACACGTTGACGAAATGCCCATTTCACTTTATCGAAACGGGGTCGAATTTCAGGATGTCACATTTATCCTCAAAGAATTCAACATCTCTCGATTCTACAATGACATTAAACTCTAAGTCAAGAAGCCTATAAACTTTACTATTTTCGGCATCCAACGAAAATACTTTTAATAGCTTTAAGTCCAATTTTTGTTCTCTTGGGGTTTGATACTCGGTAGTATGCCAAGCATCCCCACACTTTAAGGTATGACATATTTGGTCTTCTACCTTTCCATATTCCATAAGGGGTTACGTCATTTTTCTTGGAAGGTATTTTATTATGAATATAACATGCAATAAGCAATTCTTCTCCTCAAAAATCAATTGGTGGCTTTGAATTTGAAAGCATACAATTAACCATTTTTCCAAGAGATCGATTTTTTCTTCTAGCCAAACCATTTTGTTGTGGAGTATATAGTGCCGAAACTTGATGAATAATACCATGTTATTCACAATATGAAGATAATTCATTTGATAAATATTCCCCACCTCTATTTGAATGTAGAACTTTGATTTTCCTCTATAATAGATTTTCTACTTAAGTCTTATATTTCTTAAACATGGTAAATACTTTATCATTCGACCTCATGAGAAAACATATAAAACCTACTGCGATCATCCATAAAGGCAATAAAATGCCATTAAATTCACATTTATCACTATGAATCAAATCCAATAAATTTGAATTTCTTTTAACACTAGGATATGGTTTCTTAGTAAATTTAAACTTAGCACATATTTCACACTTCAAATTTTCTATTGAAATTTATCAAATCTAACTTTTTCATATTCTTTAGATAATTAATATTTATATATGCCAACCTACTATGCTATAAAACGAAGATTCAACGATATAAGTAGAACTAACAATATTATTATTGATATAATTGATACATGCCATTATTGGCATAACTCTTTCCTACAAACAACCCATTCTTCGACATGATAACCTTGTTATATTCAAATAAAACCTGAAACCCCTTCTTACCAATTGACTCCTAAAACTAGGTTCTTCCTAATTTCAGGTATAAATAGGACATTAAGAAGAGTAATATTCTTTTCAGAAGTGAAGTCTATTTCCACCGTGCCTTTGGCAGCAATCTTTGTAAAAGCATTATTTGTCATCAGGACCTCTTGAACATTTGAGTCAATAGTTTCTTCAAATTGCTTGAACATGCATTTGTCCTTGCACACATGGACTGTTGCTCTAGAATCTAACTACCAACCATATTGGATAGTAGCCATTGCATCATTAATTTTAAAAATTTCCATGTTTGAAAACATGGTTGAAATTATGGCCACATAATTTTCTTCAACCAAATCGCACGCCATCACCGTTGGAATGTTCTTATCCTTTGGCATGCTCTTGTGGTGAATGTGGTCCTTGGCATAGTGTCCATGTTTTCCACAAACAAAACAACAACCATTTTTCTTCTTTTATGTTCTCTTAAATTTATGCCCGTTCTTTATTTTGAAGTTCTATCTAATTTTTCGTTTTCTTTTCATAACATTTATCTTGGAATCATACAAAACATAATTATCACGTAAATGTGACTCTTCCTCAATGCGAAGATGTTTCTGTATTCGCTCAAGGGTGATGTCCTCTGGCATGTGCATCAATCTTTTTCTATAGTCTTTCCAACTTAGAGGCAATTTTGCAATAATTGCTCCAACTTGAAAAGCTTCTAGAATATCAATCTTGAAGGTACAAATTTTATTCACTAGCATTTGCAACTCATGAACTTGTTCCAACAAGGGTTTGGTATCAATAAACTTGAAATCAAAATACTTTGCGATTAGATATTTGTTGGTATCTTGCTCCTCCACTTTGTATTTAAATTCCAGTGCATTCCAAATTTCTCTAGTCGACTTCATTTCAGTGAATAAGTCGTACAATCGATTGGACAATGTATTCAAAATGTGTCCACGACAAAGCAATTTGTCCTCAACACGTTTCCTCTTTGCCTTATTAACTCTTTCAATGGCTTCCACACTTGGCTATCCTCCCTCGATTACAGGTTTCGGATTTTCAATATCTTTAGGGTAGTGAGCAAAGTTGTTCTCATTGAACCGATCCAGTTTGACCATGTCTTGATTCATCACTTTGATTATCGCCGATTCCATTGTTGAATGAAATACATTCTTAAAATTGTGAAATATAGCTTCGAATCAATAAAGCAATCAAGTCGAACTTTGATGTGTGATATCACATTTTTTAATGATTTATTTGACCTACAATGTTGCTAATGGTCATCGGTAAGTATCCTCCAAGATACAATAAAGTCTTAAATGAAAATACTAGATAGTAATTCTAATTTGTCTCTAGGGTTTCTCTAGGTAACAATTGAAAAAGATGACTGTAGTTTTGGAAAGAAGACTCAAAAAATGATCTCATACTTGTTCATCCAAAAACTAATATATATATATATATATATATATATATATATATAAATCGGTCTCAAATAACATAAACAACTTTTCGAAAAATTGCAAAGTAAATAAAAGCATCCCTCCAAAAGAAGTTGCAAAATGAATGAATGCAACCCTTTGGGAAAGGTTGCAAACTGAACATGTATAATTTCCAAAAGTTGTCTTGAAAAGACACATAAAAATTCGGAATAATAAAAATAATAAAAATATATAATTTCTTTTTAATAAATAAGATTTCGAATTTTCATAATTTTCAAAAATATTTAATAAACAAAAACAAGCTTTGAATTAATAAAGATTAATAAAGTAATCGTATGAAATAAAATAAAAATAAAGGGGTTAGTGCTAATTAAACCACGAGTGCGCAAAGTGCTAAGTGTGCCTAATAATTGCACAATTATTTATGCACCTGCACGCAGGTATGGTGAGGTCTAGCCCACACTTAATATTGTTCTTTAAACATATTAGAGAATGCTTGCACTTATTAACTGGTGCATCTCCTCCCAACTTTCCAATGTGGGACAAGTAAAAGCACACTTAGTTTGTTTTACAAACAAACTTCCAACAATATCTAGTCCTGAATGTTGGGAATCTAAGAACTAGCGTTGGTGTTCCCATCCAAGCACAGAGTTTCAAGTCCAAGCGTCAATACCTAATTATATCTCGGAAAATGTTCTCTGATTTTTCAAAAAGGAAATCCTTTTTCCTTGAATTTAAGCATATATTTTTTGTTGACTAGGAAAACATTTTCTGTTAACTTACTGTCCCCTGAGTGAACCAAACAACAGAAAATGATAAAAAAAATTCTTAGAAAATTTTTTCCATGTAACAAATGGAGCCTTGAATCCCTTCTCAATATCGTAAAATGGCCAAACTTTGATTGGGACAACTCATTTTCGTCATTTTCCCCCAATTTTTCCAAGGAAGAAAAAGCATACCTCTTCCTTTTACGTCCAATTAAGAAGAACAAAAATTGTGTGTGCATCTCTAATCGACGTTATTATTTAGGATATTTGTTTCCATTGGTTTAACTTCATAAATAGGGAAATTTGACCATTGTTGATAGTGCTCATGAACTGATTCGAGCCATAGCACACGGTTTTATAAAACCGTACGATTTTCCTGATTTGAATCAAGCGGGTATTTAAAGATAGTTTGAAAACCCCAAACTGGGTACACATGTGATAAATTTACCCAAACTAATTTTTTGACTATGAAAACCCCAAATTGATATACCTGTGACAAATTTACCCCAAAATGATACACTTGTGATAAATTTATCTCATTCGACCGTAAAAAACCCCAAAATATTATATTTGTAACAAATACCCTTTGTTAAATTGGATTACAAAAATTATATAACCGTGATAAATGGATAGTAAAATCTCAAATTGGTACAATGGTCAACTGCTACGTGTTATCCAACTTAGTACTTTAATAGTAAAATTTAAGGAAAACTAACATAGGGTAAATTTATTACAATTGTACTAGCTTGGGGTAAATTTGTCAAAAAGTGTACCAGTTTAGAGTTTTTATAGTGAAAAATTAGTTTGGGGAAATATTATAGGTGTATTAGTTTGGATTTTTCAGGATATTTATCCTTTAAAAAAAGAAAAGAGAGTAAATCCTATTAAAAGAAGGGCCAAAAACGACTTTTCCTTATTTACGAAATGTCATTTGGGACGACTCATTTTCCTCACTTTACTTTTGAAATCCAATTCTTTTCCTATACGAAGTCTAGTTTATTGTATATATCCAAACCGCAATTCTGGATTGGGCAAATATGTAATAAAATATGAGAGGAAAACAAAGCATAAAGTTCATTGAAATCACAATAACTAAAAAAGAAGAAACAACCATGACATGGAATTAGGAAAATTGCCCAAAAATTCATAAATTTATTTTGTACTTTTACAATTTAATCCTAAAGTTTTTAATTTTACCAATTAACTCCTAAACTTTTCACATGCCACCAATTGAGTCTATTTGGCCAATTTTGATAGGAAATCATTAACCTGGATGCTGACCATCCTACATGCCATGGTTAGGACTAACGAAAACAAATTTTAATAACATTTTAATATTTTTAGATATATTATAATTTCTATTTCTTTCTTTTTTTGTTTTCTTCTTCACTTTTCTTCTTCGTGACCCTCCTCGTGCCAGATTTGTGTTAGGATTTCTAGGTTAGGAAAAAGTAATAAAATATGAGAGCGAAGCATCATATACAAGTTCGTTGAAATTTAAATAACTAAACAAAGAAAAAATCACGACATGAAATTACACTAGTATCCTTTGTTACTGACTGATGTCCATGAGAGTCCACCAATTTGTGTGGACAAGAACACATCTAAAGAGCAAACTTTAGAGATATACAAAAATAGTGAATCAATTTTTTTTTTTAATTCGTCTATTTAAATAAAAAAAAGTACCTTGGCATATGATTAGATGTTTTTGTTCAGTTAAGCAAGCTCGTCTATTCTTTTTTTTTTTTCCTAGTCGATTTCATTAGCATAAAAGAAAAGAGCAATGTTTTGTCACACTTCGTAACCAACAAGAAAGGGGGATGACATGACTATTCTTCTACACGAAAGATGCAGCCTCAAACATAACCAATAACCCATTATCAACATACAGACAGATTAGATAAACCAATAGTATGGTTACAATATCATAGTTTCTATAATCTACCAGAAAGAATATTTACAACTAGAACTCAATCGACCTAACAAACTATCAATGACAATAATTATAACTCCCTTAAGCCATACCCAAAATACAACTCCCAAAAATTCTCCACTAATAACGCTCTCACCCTACTTACTACAAACTGAGGAACCTGAAAACATGAAGTATGAGTGGAATGAGCAACCACTACTCAATAAATAGTACATTTCTTCTAAGTAAAGCGAACAACTACTATGCAAGTACACAAAGCAAGACAAGAACTTCACAACCTAAACTCAAAGTATAAAATATATATTGAATTATATGAGTTGTTTCATTTCAACAAAGCTTTGTACAAGTCAAAAATACTCATTTAATCGCACCATCATAATTCAAATATCAATAATTAAGTTCACTTATCTTTATCAAATCAAACGTTCATGGTCCATCCATTGACTAATCTATTGCTCAATATTTTACCACAGTTATGACACGATGCATGGTGACAACGCGACCAAGATTCCCTCGCTGGCAAGATCTCTACTTACAAAACCGGTGGCTTGACCTAGAAGGATATCGTAAACCACTATGCATACCCATAAGCCCCTCACTAGGTTTGCAGTCATATTGAGCATCAAACGAACACCCTCAAATATAAAAAATCCAAATAAGTATACATTTCACCAACTAAACAAATAACCTTTTTGCAATATAGCTCATATGCTGGAGATACCTTTTGCAAAGCATTTCTCATTTCAAAAGTCATTTCGTGAACCATTTCATGAGGCAATACATATATGTATGCTTTTACTTTACTTTTCTTAAAATCATTCTTAAATCATTCAAAGTTCTAATAGGTACTTTTTATGCAACAACAATGTCATTTCGTAGTTCACACTATATATAATCTATAGTATTTTTGGAATATGAGTGTTAGAAATTTAAATAAGAAATTATACTACTCACGTTAGAATGCCTACAATCAAACAACGTAACTATAAGCGCCAACAATCTCATAATCCCAACAACTAACAAGAATCGACATCAATGTCACGGCTTTCTAGAGGAAAATAACCAAGGCAAAAGCTAATAGATTACTAAATAGAAATAAAGGTTCCTGTGACATCCCGAAATTTGGCCCTTATTTCGAATATATGAAATGGTTATTTCATGGACATGCTTATGGTTATTTTACTCGAAACTGATCACTCGTGAGTTAACTAATCTATTAGGTGAGACCGTATAAAGGGATAAACGCGACATACTAGAGAATTCTATCAAAAATCGACCGCTCAACCATAATAATCGACAAAAGTCAATGCTACAATGTTGTAAATCAATTAACGAACGGATATAAACCGATTTGATGGAAGTATGTGGTCAAATTGCGGGCGGCTCCGCATGATTATGATATTCGCGTCGAACGGCAATAAACCGATTTTCTATTGATATTATATTCAAGATACGTAATTGAACCCTTGCGATTACATGACAACTGAGGGTCGTCTACGATCCGAAGATGCACATACATGGGTTAAAAACTATCGACCACGGGTCAACCACGCAAAAACCCCTAAAAGCTACTCGATAGATTAGGTCGTACTAAAGTCGGGTTCAATCGATTTTAACAATGAAATTTAATTCGATTTCGGGTATCGAACTTTCGAGCATATCGCAATTTAATTATTGGATGTCATCTCATCTTTCGTCGAATTTTCAATGAGTCCGAAATTTTCGGAAAAAGATTTTCGGACAAGAAGAAAAGGGAAATGAAATTCGGATGAAGAGGCCAAAGTGGATTTTGCTGCCCAAAAAGCTTTATTTTTGAGAAATTAGAGTTAAAAGGATAATTGGGAGACTAAAGATAGGCTTAGAAGACTTTTGTGGCAAGTAGATAGAATGTGATGATGAAAATTTTGGGATATTTCTTAGAAACCTTTTGTTTCCCTTTATTTTCTTCTCCCTCCCTTTTTCTTCTTCCTCTCCCCCATGTTACTTTCTCTCCCTCTTCTGTAGACAGCCATCTTCATCTCCTTTGCTCCCATTTTTCCCTCAATCTTCTTCACTTCTTCACCATCATCCACGCCAGCCTCATCTTCTCCAACCTCTCCCTTGCTGCCGCACCATCACTACGCCACCATCCATCTCCACGCCACCCTCACCCCGACGTACAGACACCACCGCCAACACTCCACACCACCACCAACACTCCACACCACCTGCCAGCACCGCCACTACTCGCCAACACCTCCACCACCCGCTAGCACCTCCACCACCACCTTGGCCGCACCATTGTCACCGCCGTAAAGCCACTGTCTGCCCGAGCACCCCAAGGCTGCCACCAAGCCAAGCCACCCTAAGTGGCCGAGAGCTTGAGGGGCCACCACCACCACCGTCGAGCCTCCGTTCAAGCCGTGGGTGTCACGTTCTTGATGTCGTCATGTTGCCATCGCCGCGAGCCCGCTGCCATAAAAAACCTGTGAGTTACTTTCCTAATCGTGGATTAGAGCGTTAATTGCGTTTAGGGGTGGTTAGATTAGTTCTAATGGTGATTAGTCTTAGTTAAGCTTAGTTTATTTTTAATTTGCGATTAAGGATGGTTTAGGTTAAATTTAATTACAATTAGTGTAAATAATTTTGATTAGTCTATTTAATTTTGTTTAGATTAATTATTTGAGTATGGCTTTAGTAATTGTGGTTTATTTAATTAATCGCAATTAGCGTAATTAGTGACGGATTAATCGTTACGTAGAATTTTATGCTTGTTTTCTTGGATCAGATGATGCGTAATTTTGATTGTTTGTACATACAATATTATGTGATTGATTGCTCTATGCTAAATATCGATTATTGTTACAAAAGATGGTTTTATAGGCAATTGAATATAAAAATGTGAGGTGTCGGGTTTGGACGCTAAATTTTACGTGCTAGCTAAAACAATGGAGTTTTAAAATAGAAGTGTGCCAAGTTCGACGGGTTGATTTTGAATACGTGACCACGTACGATTATTTTACCGAGATTTTTAAATAAGAAAAATTGACCAAGTTTATTATTTGAAAACAAAGTATTGTGTTCTTGGCTAAATGATGGCAATAAAAGTTGGCTTGATTGATGATGTGTTTGAGTGGTCATTTAATTAAACCCATCACCCAACGGGAGTTTGGGGGCAATGCTCGATGTTATCGGATGCCCAACGGGGGTCCGGATGCCGAGTCGCAATTGAGGCCGGACCAAAGCTTCTTTATGGAATGTTGTTTAGGCGGGGGTCCTAGATGATGCCGTGCCCGATGGGGTGGGATGATGCTCGGTCATACCGGAAGACTGCCGACACTTGTCTTGGCCATGGCCCAAGGGGTCGTAATAATTGGAATACGTGTGGTGACAATGCGCATGAAATTCTAGTATGTGTTCTAATTGTTATTTATGCATGTTACACTATTATTACTGTGTGAGACGTGCTAATATGCAGGGGTGTGTTGAGGCGAGGTGAATTTATGTGTGGCACGTGCTTAGGCTGCCTTCAAGGCAAATTCGCGTCCTAATCGAGGCTTAGGGATTTAACTCTCTGAGATTTTATCTCACATTGTCGTTGTCAAAACATTTTTAAGTCCTTAATATGGAGAGTCGCCCTATACGTTTTGGGGTCCCCTGGTACATGGAGGTAAAGACTACTCTATACCTTATCCCCGGGACCAACCATACTCGTGAGCTGGTGGTCACAACCGTATGGGTAGACAAGGGGCTGGTGCACGTGGTGCCCCACAACTTCAAAGCGTGGTTTATTAGGGAGAAGAACGGCGATCGGGTGGGTCCACTTCGCGGTTTTGATGGACCGCCCGTCGGAAACATGGATGGGCAAGTAGGAGACCCCATGGTATCAACATCCCTGATAGTGTTGTTGTGGATCTAGATTCCAATCCGGATGGGCCCAGGAAGCCGTACCCGCCCGACTACGTGCCTGACTTTGCACCTAGGTACTAGAGCAGGTGTTGGGAGTTTGTGCAGTTAGAAGTTAACCTTGACTGTCTGGCCCTTTTTGCTTATAGGTCACATAGGAGTTTCTTTTTGTTGCAGGCATGTACATATTAAACTCCTTGGGTTAACCATTTGATAAATAAATCGTGGTTTTTGGGAAATCGCTGTTGTGTTTTACTATCCCTATTGCTGTTGATTGACTGAGTGTTTGATTTAGTCGCTTCCACATGTGTACAATCGTAAGATAAAAAGAATGGGTCGGCGGCACGTCCTGGGATGTCGCATTTTTAATCGACCGCTAAGGGATGTTCGCGTACTTGGGTTCGGGGCATGACAGTTCCTCTCACAAGGCCATTGCTTGCGTTTAGTGCAGACTCTGCTAAGCCATATGAATCACAATTTGGTACTTAATTTGATATGTGATTAAACTAAACTTTTGGAGCCGCCACTAATTGGTTATGGGTCGAACAGGCACGCAAGTAAAATTTGGGACTACATTTTACTTTTGCAATGAGAGATTCATGAATTCAGGAATTTTGTTACGCTAGATTAATCTAATGCCCATTTTGATACTTATTCTATTTATTTCGAAAATGTTTTTGCATGCAATTTGGGTCAATTTTTATCTTATGTCACTAAATATTCATTAATCAAAACAGTAAAAAAATTACTAGAAAGATTAAAGAATCTGGAACAAATGAGCATCCCTAATTGTCACCCATCAAGAGAGGGGTTCGGCAAGCTTAGATTTGGGAAACGAACGCGCAATGACGAATGCATTTTACGCATGAAAAGGTTGATGAATGTGACTAATGCATGACTTAAGCTATGTGAGTAACTAGGATGCATTGTCAATTGATTCTTTTTAGGTTTTCTTGTCGGGGATGCTACGACATGAGATAGAATTAATCATGGACTAATCCTACGATGCAGATTACCTGAAATGCTATTTTTATTTTCATTTTCTGAAAACAGCAAATCTAAGAACTATAATATGACTTAATGAACCAGCCATTAATACAGAACTATGTGCCGGGTGGATGATACATATAAAAATTATTAATTAACATTATCTATATGGCTTAATTACTAGAAATCAACCTAGAATGCATGATTTCCTAAATGGCAAGCATTACAGGATACGAGACTAACGCATCCTAAGTCCACATGCAATCTATTTAAAGCTTTAATGACTGTTTTTGTTTATTTTTTTATTTAATAAAATATACTAATAATCCTAGGTCTACATGCATCCTAAAATTAACATGCATTGCTCTAACTACGGAAACCCTAAAATGTTAATCATAAATGCACCCTAAGCTGTAAATGTACATGTGACAATGACACACAATAATGATGGAAACAAGCAAGGGAATCAGAACAACCTAAGGTTTTATCAACTAATGACCTGCAATTGAAACTATTCAGTGGAACTTAATAACCAAAACTTTACACCAACCTTAACCTTACATTGATTAGGTTCAACCTAGTGACGCCAAGGGACTCACGACGGAGAGGGGTAGTCACCAAAGGAGAACTGCTGTTGATGAAGCCTCCGGAAAAGCCGTGGATAATGGACCTTGCGGTATACCGTTGGGGGAGGCCGCGGGAATGCAAAGAGGAAAGGACGCCAGGTATGGATGACCTAGCGATGATGGACGCGAAAAGGATTTATGCGCACAACTTGGTCGATCTCTCTTTCACCGAGTCATTTTTCCCGTTTTTGTCTTGTCGCCCCCATAGCTTCACGTTGGAATGTGCTCTGCTCTCGATAGAACCCACGTTGAATCTTCCTTCGTTGACCATGGCTACACTTTAGATATTCCACTCAGTCCAATTACGCCCACTTCTGGTCTTTTTGCTTTCTTAACCAATTGCTTTCTTTTGACCATCGATTAAATCCTCACATGGGATAGAATAAAACGACTCCGCAGACGAGCTTTGGACGCCGACGGTACGGGAGGGGTGCTAGCCTTTCGCTGTAGGGACATCGCGTCGGGAAGCTGATGTCGTTCGCTGGAAGTGCAGTGAGGGAGCTCTGCGTAGTGTCGGCTATGGTCTAGATTTGCTGGGCGCAATGATAAGGAGGGCCGGGATTGATTGCAACACGCTGGAGATTGCTGAACTTCACTGGAGCGGTCGGGACAGGAACATCAAAGATGCAAGGACATGCGGGCACGCTTGTAGAGGCACACCCGTACCTCTGGGGCTGCTGCCGGCCGTCAATGAGAGTCACCAGGATTGCTAGAAGGGAAAAAACGTGGACATAAGCTCACGTCGGTGACTGGTGGCGATGTTAGAGTTGCAAAGCCAGCAAGCGGGGCCACGGGGGGACGACGAGAGACTGCAAGCACGAGGCAACGTGCTAGATAGGAGGATTCGACAACGGGGATGATGTGGAAGTGAACGCGTCCAAATTCTCTCATCTCCATTCACGATTCCACGGCCAGCTTTGATTCTTTCCCTTAATTGCTCTGGCCATCATCCGTTATTGATCTTTATTGCCCCCCAGATTTTCGGATTTGGCTCCCAATCTTTCCAGAATGTGTTTCTTGATTAGAGCCAATTCCTTTCACGGTTTTCTTTGGCATTTAATCTCCACCGCTTGAATTTGGGATGCTGAATATTGTTTGTTTTCACCGAACTTGACCAAATTTTCCACTTTCCCTCGAAGATGATAGAAATAATCTTTGAATGCGTCCATACGTAAACCCAATCTTTGAGTGCGATTTTTTTAAAGGTGGACTAAATCGGTCAAATTGATCATCATTCATTTTGTCTCCCTAACATGATTAATGCAAATAAAGTAATTCTAAACACTCATTATTTAGATGACAAGGAATGTCTAATGTCTATCATAACTTTATTATAAAACAATCAAATATAATAACTAAAATTTAGTTGTCAACAATAAAAACTGTTTAAAATACTAAAACAACTACGAAATGGCTATATTAAGCTTAACGCTAACAAAAGACTCCTCAAGAAAACTCTCAACCAATGTGGATATTTAAAATTATCTATAACACGAAGATTGAGCGTGAAACTCTGTCACGCTGTAATGAGCTTAAGTCGAAAGCAAGATCTTTTGAAGCACTAGAAACCCATAACTTGGCCAACCCAAAATCAAGCTCAAAACTGTCAAATTTCGGTCTGAAGGATGCTGATCGCACACTACTCATCACGGTCAACTTCAAAATTTTGTTTTGAGCAATTCTTAAGTCTAAATCAAGTTCTATAAAATCATATGGCTCCTAACACCCTAACCTATTATTTCTATATATATTTGTAGCTTACCGACTACTTAATCAAACATCGTAGTTCAAAATCCATACAGCCCCAAATTGGTACCCTAACCCCAAATATTACTCTAATTAGATAAATGAAGGACACGATCACTTATTGGGCATTGCGAAGAAGTCAAATCGGCTTGACGAGGTTCTTGTGGCGCAAAACCCCTCCTCATTACCCTTTCCTCTTCTCTCTTATTTCCTCTCTCTCAGTCTCTTTATGCTGAACGTGCCCTTTTTTGACTTGGTCAAAGAGATTTAAATATTACATGTTTGGGGCTAGTCAAGCAATTCACAATTTACTATCCAAGATGCCAAACCAAATCCACCTTCAAGGCAAAATACTTTAAACTAATGGATTTTAAATCATAGATGCTGTCCCTTTTTCTCCATTGTCTTGTGAACTTGATTGTGCTAGGTTTGGTGGAATATTGAGAAGCAAGAATTAGATGGTCATCACATTCACGACATGAACCGAGTCTTGGTCACCCCTCATATCCGTTTTCACATTGCCAAAATATGGCCCGATACACTTTATTCATTCAAATGGTGACTTTATAAGAAAAATTGAGGGGCATCTGCTCTTTATCTCATCCATCGAAGCGCAAGTCAAGTCCCCTCCATTGTTTATTAGCAAAACATCTTGACAAAATATGGCCTGACACACTTTATTCACTCAAATGATGACTTTATAAGAAAAAGTGAGCCTAATGCAAGTAAAGTCCCTCCATTGTTTACTAGCGAAACATCTTGACAAGTCTCCATGCCGTGTTGTTCTTCTCATCCATCCAAGCGCAAGTCAAGTCCCTCCATTGTTTATTAGCTAAACATCTTGGCAAGTCTCCATGCCATGTTTTTCTTCTTGGTTGTCTTATGCTGTACGTTGTGTAAGTCCCATTGCTTAACGGCAGAAATGGAAAATTTACCCAATTATTGCTAAATTTATTGTATGGCTTTCAATTCAATCATAAATTTTCCAATTTTCTCAATTGAGTGATAAACTTTTGTGCGAAATTTCATTGTGGTCCTTCTAGATAATTTGTGCCATCTTTTTTTTTTTTTTTGGTGGGGGGTTGTAATTTGTGCCATCTTACATCACAAACTGTTGGCTATATATTGAATTCACTAAAATATTTAGGACTAAATTTGCGAAATCGAAATTATGTCTAAATTTGCATCTGTGCAATATATTTATAACTGATCCGATAATATTTCCGCAGAAAGGCAATATTTATTTATGTATTTGTTTTTTCTATGGTACACTTGCTTGTAGAGGCCCACCCGTACCTCTGGGGATGCTGCTGGACGTCAATGAAAATCACCAGGATTGCTAGAAGGGAAAAAACGTGGATATAAGCTTGCGTCGGTGACCGGTGGCGATGTTAGAGTTGCAACGGCTAGCAAGCGGGGCCTTGGAGGACAGTAAGGACGAGGCAACGTGCTGGATAGGAAGATCGTTACAAGGGCGCGCTGTGTAAACCGCCTTGAGTGAGATTCACCATTTTTCTCGGTCCATTCCTCATGACTTCTCACCTCTCAACTCTGGCTACTTTCCTTTTCTTCTCTGGTGACCGGTGTCTGGGCATTTATAGCATGGAAGTTGATGGATTAACAATGGGGATGTGGAAGTGAAGAAGCGAAGGCCGCCCAGCTTTTCTCTTTTTGTTCGTGAATGTCCCCTTTTATAGCAAAAAATCTATCACTAGAAAAGCCTGGACCCGTAGGATCGACTAAAAATTGCTGAATTTTGGTTCGATTTGTCATCGAGAATCGATCGTGAATTCCTCTAATTCACTTCCAAATTAGCAGTTCAAATCTTTGGTTTCAATTTTAGCTCCTACTCATATGCCCGCGAACGCGTCCGAATTCGCTCATCTCCATTCCCGATTCCACGGCCAGCTTAATTCTTTCCCTTAATTGCTCTGGCCATTATCCGTTATTGATCCTTATTGCCCCCAGATTTTCGGTTTCGGCTCCCAATCTTTCCAGAATTTGTTTCTTTATTACAGCCAATTCCTTTCCCGATTTACTTTTGCATTTAATCTCCACCGCTTGAAATTTGGACGCTAAACATTGTTTGTCCCTTCAAGATTATAGAAATGATCTTTAAATGCGTCCATATCTAACCCTATCTATGAGTACAATTCTTTTAAATATAGACTAAATTGGTCAAATTGATCATCATCCATTTTGCCCCTGTAATATGCTTAATGCTAATAAAGTAATTCTAAACACTATCATTATTTAGATGCCATGAAATGTCAAATGCCTATAGTAACTTTAATATAAAATGACTAAATATAATAGATAAAATTTAGGTTTCAACAATAAAATCCATTTAAAATGCTACAACAACTACAAACTAGTTATCTCAAGCTAGCCAAAAGACTCCTCAACAAAACTCTCAAGCAATGCGGATATTCAAAGGGAAATTTGAGCATGAAACTCAGTCATGCCTTAACTCTCTCCATTGAAAAACATTTCAAGCGACCTTACAGTCGAAAAGAAGATCTTTTGAAGCACTAGAAGATCCATAACTTAGCCTAACCCAAAATCAAGCCCAAAACTGTTGAATTTCGGTCCGAAATTCGCTGGTTGCACACTATTCACCACTCATGGGCAAATTCAAAATTTTTTCTTGAGCAAATCATAAGCCCATATTGAGTTCCGTAAAATTCTACTGCTCCATAACACCCTAAACTATCATTTCTATATATCTTTGCAGCTCAACAACTACTTAATCGAAACTCATAGTTCAAAATCAACAAAAACCCAAATTGGTGCCCTAACCCCAGATATTACTCCGATTAGATAAATAAAGGGCACAAGCACTTGCCGGGCATCATGATGTGAAGTCAAATAAGCTTGCTGAGATCTTTATGACACAAAACCCTTTTCTCTTTTTCCTTTCCTCTTCTTTCTTTGTGACATCCTGAAATTTGAGCCCTTTGAGGGATGAATGAATGTAAATTTCGTCAGTGCATTGTTGATTAATCTCACTCGGAATTGATCACTCCTGAGATACTGACCTTGAGGGGAAAGGCTAATGAGGAAAGAACTCGTACAACTAAAGAACTTGACATGGGAAAATGATTGGACCATGAGACTTGTGTGAGGACAATCCTGTAGATAGGCAGGCCAATTTCAAGGATGACTAGAAGTTAATTTGTAGACATAACATAATGGAACGACAGGTAATTCCATTTACTATTATTGAGCCCGCAAACGACCCTAGGTCGATCCTCAATAATCGTGTATTTTGAAATAAAAATCTATCATTCGTAATTTCATGTTGTCAAAGACATCCATGTGTCGAGATGTCTTGAATGTGGTTTGGCACGAGTTGGTTATGCGTGAATCCTCAAAGCCACTTGTCAGTCTGAGTTGTACCCAAAATGGCATTGGGCGTTACATGGCATGAGAACTAAAGATTATACTTCGAATTATTGGAAACGTCCGGGACAGACTTTGGATGAAGTTACTTCGATGGTCGACAGCGCCAGTTAAGCCGAGTATTGGGTAAATGGATTTTCGGATAGAGGAAACAAGCCCATGAGGTCGTGGGCCAGGCAAGGCTAGTGTGGGCCTTAAGCCCAAGGTGGGACAGCCACCATGGTGGGCCTAAGGCAAGCAAGTGAGCCCATTGGGCCCAAAACCACTATTTGATCTTCCAAGCCCATTAGCTAACCTTAAGCCCATTTGAGCCCAACCAATTCCCGAGTCCATTACTATTCATTTCCAAGCCCATTTCTTAGGCCCGCCCATCAATTTCGGCCCAAGGGCGGATTGGGAATTTGTGCAAGGTGGAAATGACCATTTTACCCCTAAAAGCATGTGGATAAGGGCAAGGGAAGAGAGAGAAGATGAGGTCATCTTTGCATGGGGATTTGGGGCTTGTTTTATGGCCTTCTAGAAGTGTGTAGCCAGCTCTCCAATCACCCTCTCTCTCCCTCCTTCCTTCCCATTTCAACTAGACCCTCTCTCTCCCTGTTTTCCTTCTTCTCCAGTTTCTGCTCCAGCTTACCTTTCCCCAAAACCCCGAGTTAAAAGTTTTCTTCCCATGAGAATTAGCCTTCGTGTCACCCACCATCACGCTCAAAAGGCCCAAACCGTTCAGGAGAGCTTAGCCGCTCGCCGAACGGAGCGGGTAGTAATAATCAATACTGATGTGTGTCGGGTAAATCTGCCTGCGCGGATAGTAATAATCAATTGGAATGCATGGAATGCATAATTGATTAAGATAGATGCGCCTTATTATGGGGTAAAATTGTGTGGCGTGGAATGGGACGTGTCACATTAATTTTACCTTATAATTGAGACCCTTGTGATTGATCGATATGTGCCGTGTGGCGCACTAATGTGAAAGAACGCATGAGAATCATGACATCTTTGGTTCTAGTCATGCATGAGTTGAGCACATTGTTTATGGCACGCACGCATAAATCGATAACATGCAGGGTGTGGCAATGGCTAGGTGCGATCGCTTGTAACGTGACTCGTATGTGATTGATGAACTGCATCATTTAATGGCCATGTGCATTGTGTGTATTGTGCTAAGATTCAATGTGCAGGGTATGGCATACCAGGTAAGGTTGCATGTGAACCGACTATTGAGTGTTGGTTGTTGATCTTTAGTTTGTTCGTGGGGTGGTTTTGAAGAGATACCCCGAGTTGAGTTGGTGTTCTAATCGGGGATTAGGGGGAGGACTCGCTGAGATTTATATCTCACTAGTTATTGTATAACTATTTTCAGGTCCCTAGTGTGAAAAACCCAGAGCACGAAGCAAAAGGGTTAAGAGCATAGGTGGCTCAGTAGTTCTTTATAAGATAAACTTTTTGTATAAGCTTGAAGTGTTTATGAAAGTGTATTTGTTTTGAAACTAGTTGTCCTACTTTTCTATCCCATGTTTGTTGTTGTCAGGGGATTAATTAATTCGCTTTCACATGTGCAACAAAATGAAAAGGGTCGGCGATGAGTCCTGGGAATGTTGCAAAATTCTATCGACCATCAAAGAATGTGCGCACGCTCGAGGTTCGGGGCGTTACATCCCCATTTAGTGGTATCAAAGCAAGGTTAGCATTTGGAGTGATAAGGCGCGATGGGTTTTGGGATAGTTAGTAGGAAAGGCTTTTTCCTTATACAGACGCATATGATTGGCTAGTTGTTTTGTGTTGGTCACTCAATTTTCCTAATTCGGGGTGGAATTAGGAGGCAGGTTTTATAGAGATCCTATAGGATGAGTGATCCGGATCAAAAGACTCTTAGGAGGAGGTCTATCGCGTTCGACACTCGGGATAGGACATCAACTGGGGTCGGTTGTGGCTCCCCCGATTCGCCTGAGGTCGCCACATGTGATCTCTCTTAATTACTCGATCTCACATAACTTCACAGACTGATACCCTTTGACTAGAGATTTTATTTATTTATTTATTTATTTTTGAAAACGGTCCCAGCGTAGCTTATTAGCGAAAGCATAAACAAGTCTCACCATCCCTTACTCCAATAACCAAAATGCAATGCACACCAACTAAGCTCCAAATGAAAAGACAAAGCCGAGTCACTTTTATTTATATTTTCACGATGGATATTTTGGGTCGCTACAACAAAAAGGCCAAGATTTTTAACTATACTTGGCTACCACTCAAAAGAGAACTCGATCCTACATCGAACATGTACAACCCTCCATCAATAAGCGTTGGCTATCTCCAAAAAGTGTTAGCTCCCATCAGCTATACGCGCCATCACACCCAATCCGGAGCATCGGGCAGCGGCAACGTAGCATCCCTAACATCACTCCATCACACCGGACATGGATAGACAAAAACTCCTAAATAATCGGGCCATCAGCTCGACCCACATCGTACATCACCAGGACACGGACTCAAACAAACACTAAACCAGGGGCACCGACACAGATGTGCTCCGTACACTCCACATCAACATCAGTATGTATGCCATAGTAAGTACCGTGTCCAACTGGTAGCAAATGCATCTTTCTAATCTAAAATGTTAATCCCCAAAAGGGGTGAGTACAACCACTCAGCAGTAAAGATCCACCAAACTATACAATGCATCAAACAGAGCAATAAAAAATAAAACACATATCATTCATGCATTCAAACATACCTTACCTTATAGCCATGCATATCATCATGCAACGTGCAAATTCCACCATGCACTCATCATTAAACAGTCATGCATATATCATTATGCAACATGCATATTCCACCATGCACTCATCATTAAATAGTCTTGCATGTACACACTTCTGGGCATCTCGAAACTCCCGAGGCATCATCGGCTCACACCTCCGACGGTCTTCTTATTATCTCAATTTACATTTATACATGTATCTCAATTTCAACATGGCATTTGATGCAACAATATCAAGGGTCTCAACCAACTTTTCATGCCATATAACATGCCATATGTCATCACATATGCAGCAAAATCAACCACTCAAAGTATTACATCACATGGATAAATTCATTTATTTTAAAAATACATCATTTTTTTGGGTAAATCAGAATGCATTCCTCTACTTAAAACTCTAGAAAAATTAGTAAATGGTATTAATAAATTCTTAAAAATTGACACATTAAAGACGAAACCTAAAGGCAGATATCTCATGAATAACTCCATACCAAAAGAACCTCACACAAAACAGCACGGTCCATGCATCACAGTTTTCAAAACTTCAATATTTCAGCTTGCACAGTTTCGAAAGTAATTTAAATTAAATACCCAAATGAACTCCAAAAATTCTGAAATTCTGACATGTTATATAAAAGTCCTAAAGGTAAATATCTCATGAATAAATTGAAACCCAAATCGTTCTAGATATAGATATAGACGATTAATTTCCCTCTGTTCTCGGTGTCGCATTTTCCCAGAATAGCATCTTTCAAAAGAAACTCATTTCACCGATCTACATATGTTCGTTTCTTCTAAATATTTAGTATGTTATTCCTCAAATATTACCTACAAATTTTATTAAGGACATACAATCAAATTTTAACTGTATGATTTTATAAAAATCACGAAATCATACTAGGTCGAGGTAGCGTTTTTCCCAGATCCACTTCTTTCAAAGAACAACGATTTCACCGACCTATTTTTGTTAATTTCCTCTAAATTTTTATATTTTATACCTCAG